>NC_065512.1:16860952-16929493 GCF_006386435.1 Epinephelus moara | reverse complement strand
CGGGGCAGCCCTCCCCCTCTCTGCTCCAACACTGACTGACAGCTGACTCCACTCATAGCACTGGCGATCTGAACCGGTCAGTGGCGAAAAAAAGCACTTTTAATGCGCAAACTTATACGGGACGCATTTGCCCCCGTTACCATTTTAGCTCATTTCGCAGTTCCGGTTGCATCCGCCTCCCTCAATACTGAACCAATTTTAGAACGAGTTGTACCCATGAATCATACGCACACATACACATCCCCACATTTCACAAAGGACCAAGTTTTTTACTTAAAGATGCTATAATCAATATTTAGATTTTTATATTGCCCAAAACTGCAAATGCTATAATAACCATGTGTTGCTCAAATACTTTAGGCAGCACGTTTAAAGTGATGATTTTGGGACATTTCATACATGTGAAACTAAGATAATATATTATGAAACAAAGGCAATTCAGAAAATACAATTTCTTTGCTTATTATTATAATATTGAGAAGCACATCTCAACAGCTAACGTGCCTGTTAGTAACTTAAGGCAGCCCTTATATTGCAGGTGGTGCAGAACGCAGAGCCGACACATAAAGCCTTTGTGGGAACGAATATGATAACAGAAATAAAAAAAGGCATCATGAGTGCAAGACCCTGCAAAGGCTCATCAAATAGGCTGTTGCAATGTCAGATCTCTTCAGGCTTGTCCTGCTGAATGTCTATTACAAGCCACATCCTGTAGTTTTACAATGGTTAAAATGCCGTCCGGAACAATGAGTTAAATTACTGTTCACCAAAGTGAATATTTCAATTCCAACCTCCTGTCCAATTTGGGCAAACATAAATCAATCACCATACAAAATACTCATTCGGCTTCCTCCCACAGTCCAAAGACATGCAGGTTAATTGATAACTCTAAATTGTCCGTAGGTGTGAATGTGAGTGTGAATGGTTGTCTGTCTCTATGTATCAGCCCTGTGATAGTCTGGTGACCTGTCCAGGGTGTACCTCGCCCCTCGCCCAGTGTCAGCTGGGATAGGCTCCAGCCCCCCTGCGACCCTCAATGGATGGAACAGCTGGAACCGCTTTTCATTTTGTGTCTTTGCATCATATTAGGATTTTTCCAAAGTTTTCTTATCGGTGGTGGACATGTTGGACCATGCGAGCACAGCCTCCTGCTTTCATTCCTTAAGCCACCTTCTTAAAAAAGGTCAGCATTGCGATATCTGCATATATCCAAAAACCTGCTGATATTAAAATCTTTCTTAATGTATAAAGTAGGTGTGTTTCTCAATCTGACCAGAAATATGGGTTTTTCCTTTGAGCATGGATCTCACCCTCAGCTTTGCAAACTGTTAGCTAGTTGGGGCACCCAGTAGCTTACCTAGCAAAGCATGCATCCCATGTACTAAAGCATGTCCTTGCCGCATTGGCTGCAGGTTCGATTCCGACCTGTGGCCTTTTGCTGCTTGTTGTCCCCTCTCTCCCTCAATCACACTCATCCTGTCCTATTTAGTAGAGGCAAAAATCCATAAAATTAGCTAGCTGGTTTGTGTACAATGTCTCTATGAAAACACACAAAGCTGACCACATGTGACGTGTCTCAAACTGTGGTAAAAAACCTGATTGAAACGCATATTCCAAACCGTTGCAGACCAAGTACCCCGCCTCATGGCAACAGTACTCCCAAATGGCAGCGGCCCCCCAGCAGGATAATGCACCATGCCACACTGCAAACATCGCTCAGGAATGGCCCCCACTGGACTAAATGGATCTGCCGCCAACGCACTGGTGCAAGACACCGCAGGACACTCCCAGAGATCCTGTGTCCATGCCTCGACAGGTCAGAGCCAAGTCCGATCAAAGGAGGCCCCACCTTGGATTAGGGGTACATCTAAGGTACCGGCACATCACAAGAATCCTTGAGCAGGTTGGGACCTGGGAAAATTAGAAGCCAGGTTGACACCTTGAGCTTTTTGTCACGCTCCACAGGCCATTTCTAAACAGTTTTGTAGTGTGGCATGGTGCATTATCCTGTTGCCATGAGGGGGGGTACTTGGTCTGCAACGGTGTTTGAGTGGGTGGAACATGTCAGGCGGTATCCACATGAAGCCAGAACCAAAGGTTTCCCAGCAGAACAATGCACTGGAACAAAATAATCAAAGTTATTCACTTCATCTGTCAGTGGTTTTAATGTTCTGGCTGATGGGTGTACATGTCCAAACAATGCTATTAAAACCAGACTAATATCAGCATATCCAGCTTGTCTTGATCGGAAAGTAAATTAAATCTAAATTCAGAAAAAGAAATCTAAACAGACTATGCTGTTTACATAACCTGCATCAAATTCATATATTTGGAATAACAGTGGAATGTTGGTGTGCATGTAAAGATGCCCAGTGTGTTTCCGATATTGAAAAATGTGATTTTTTTGTTTGTTTATTTTGTTATAACAGTCTGCGTTCATTAGCAGCCCTCCATCCCTTTTTATCTAGTTCCTTGTCCTTCCCTGTTAACGCCCGTCACTCTCACTGCTCGTGCTGCTATCATGAACCTCCTTCCATCCTCTTCAGCTTCTCTGTGACATGGGACATTTAGACAAACTGAAGCTATGTTGTTTGGACAGTGTTTCCTATTAAATGGCCCTTCCTTTATATTCACACATGGTGCATTTCCAGTCCCAGAGCAATTATACACATGACTACACTTGGAGCTAAAGGAACAGGCTGAATCTTTATCACCAGCCAAAGAGCGGCAGCTCTGTGACTCCTACTGAGCAGCCAGCCTTCTGTGCTTGTGTCTGCACGCCCAGTCAAAGACAGGGGGAATATTGTTTTGTACTAATCAAATGACCAGGACTCGGACAAGTTCACATATAAAGCTCAATTAGCATTTTGCATTCTTTGCAAAATCACTCCGCGAAAGAGCTGAGATAATTATTCACTACAGCTTAAAGTTAGTTTTAACTCTGTACTCAGTAAGATCACCTAATAGCTCTGCATAAAAGGCATACAGAGTGACACTGACAAGAGAAGAACAGAGAGCCAAGTCCTGATGCCACCTTCAGGTTAGCCACCATTCAAGTAGCTACTGTAACTTAATGGAACCTCATTAAAGGTAGCATATACTATTCAAGATTTTCCTAAAAACAGACTTATACAAAAAGTAAACCCCATCAATCATCACGTATGACTTACTAAAAGTGTGTGGCGTTGTATTTTTCTGCAGAGACTCAGGCCTCTGCCCATATTGTCTTCTTATTTTGCTGTGTTTGGGACATTCCTGGACACAGTGAGCAGGTGTGGTCGGTTCAGGTGCCAGACCGTAAGAAGCACACATTCAAGAGGAAGCTATAACAATCGTGGACTAACTATCGTTACTATCGTAACTACAATTCCTGCAAAGTATACCTTTCAGAATTTCTTCAGCCTCTCTAAAAAAGTTAAGCAAGTTCCTGGATTATTATCCACATTCTAAGATAGATGACCACCTTGCTATTAGAAGCTGAGATTGTTGTGATTTTAACAAAGCTGAACAAACATTACATTTGTTATCAAAAGTTAAACTACAGCTCATATGAAAATTTACCAGTACGGCACTGCATGTGCATTATCGTAACTCAGTGTCATTACGCGTCGCCGCTGAAACGTTCACTTATAGCCTCTCTTTGGCGTTTGAGCAGCTTTATAAAACTCTTGAACATGTAATGGCTCCTTAATTAGCAAGTTGACTTTACATAGACGGCATATCTTTTCAATTTCTCCTGACATTGTGTTGTTTGGTTTGTTCACCGCTCCGCGACATGCGCATTAAGGCCCGAACATACTCGGGCGGAACATACACGGAACGGACTCCGCAGAGGTCCGCGCGGACTCAAAGCGGACGTCCGCAAGCCCTGTGCACGCAAAGCTCAAATTTTACGACCGCGCGGACTCCGCTCCACGCACCAGTGACTGCTCGGCATGTATTTTTCACATCACAGGGATTTTTCACAGACATTTTTACAGGAAACTACAACGCGGAAGTGCGCTCGACTATGAAAGCCCGAATGACTGCGGACATTCCTCACGGAGTCCGTATGCTTGTGTCGAGCGGGCGGAGGCGTTGAATGAGATTTCCTATCTCCTAGGGGCTTCCTGAAATATCACTGCTCCTGATGGCCTACAATAACCCAGCATTCATTGGGGCTCAACCATATTACAAAGTTAAAATAACAGTGGGATATTGCCTTGGTGGCCCTCTGTTTGCCTTTTGCATCAAAATAACTATGAACTTGAAAATGTGATCATGTCCCTAAAATGGGGGTTCCCAACTGGTGGGTCACTGTCCAAAAGAAGGTTGTGGGTCCATTCTGAATGGACCACAAGTGACTCACAAACTCGTCAAGTTTGTAAAAAACACACTTTGTCTTAACGTACAGTGAATTTCTGGCATAGAGCCTTTATTTTGAAGTGCTGTTTCTTGCTGTAGAATTAATGAGCTACTTGATAGAGACGGCAAGCTAACTCGATGACATGGCCAAATGCAAGTATGACACTGAATACATTAAACTGTGTTGACCTTGAACTAATGACTAAGGAGAAATCTGGACCCCATGGCTGTACGAGTTTAGAACCACTGCCCTAAAACTATCCCGAACAGCTAGGTTGTCCACTCTCCCTCTTCCCCTCTCCAGTCTTGATTTGGATATCACTGAATGGTCTTTAAATCAAAGAGTCTTTCAGGACAAGGACAAACATGCGCTGAAATGAGCGGCATCCTCCCTTTAACAGTCATTCCTTTCTGATATTTCCAGGTCTAAGCAGTGTCAGAAAATCTGGCAGCAGCTAAGATGAAGGCAGGACGTTTGAAGATGAGGAAAGATGTTTGAACCTGCACCCTCTTTTCAGTGTCCCAGTGGGGAGTGTATAAGGCAAGTCATGTATTATTTAGAGTCAGATCTACCTTTGTGCTTGATCAGGGCTTGATTGAGAGAGGCTGTGACTGCTGGTTTCTTTCTCTGTGTAACAATCTGAATGTCTGCTCAGGAATGAAGGTGAACTTGTGACCTCCACATAGAACTCGGTCAATATACCTGCATTCACTGATAGTGAAGTGCAGGTAAACGCATCCCTTCCATCCCTTTGTTTTCACATGCACAGACAGATGTCATCAGAAAACATTACTCTAGTGCATTACATTATTGGACAGCTATGGGATTACCTGCGGTCCTCGTGGAGTTGTTTCAAGCACTAATAGACTAGAGCGCATGATTATTGGTAATGTGTCAAGACCACAGGGAGCTGTGTTTTAGCCAATCCCTAATTAAAGTAGAAACTCCAAGCGGTCTGTTCAGCAAACGAGCCATAGCTGATATGCTCTTTAAGTCATTAGCAGCTCTGGTTTGTAGCCACAGCATCTTGTTAACAGAAGAGGGGCTCATAATCCCAAGACAAGATGCTCTTGTGCTCGTGGAGCAGTTACTCCAGTTCAAAGTGGAGTATCAGTTTAGTTTATAAGTGTATAATTGCTGTATCAGAATGAATTATTATACTCATCACTGTTTACAGCACCGTTTATGGTGTCATGTATGCTGATAGAACGGTAGCAATAAGGACTGTGACACCACCAGGCAGTTTTGCATTAGACAGATGAGACTTTATGAACCTGATTTGAATAGAAATGTATAAATTCAGGCTCTTGTTGCCTCCAATCAGTGAACCCTGAATTTGTTCTCCAGCATCAAACACGAATTCATCTTGCAACAAGCCCCCCTGAGCATCAAGAAAAATACACTCCTCTTTAAGAGATTTGTTGACACATGGCACTACACGGCGTAGAAATCCGCCAGGAATATTGAAATTGTGAATGTGGATCATTTAGAGCTAACAGCGCACACTGAATTGACTAAATGTTTGGGACACATTGAGCTGTAACCTCTCAGAGACTCGAAACTCTGATGTGCCTTTTTCTGCATGTTTATCTACCTCTGTTTGGTTTAAATAAAAAAAGGGAAATCAATAAGAGAAAATGGCTTTTACCTTGAGTCACCTCCACAGCATGTGCACTCCGTCTAAAATAAAAAGGTTTCTTGTACTTGATGTTGCATCCTCATCCCACAGATATTTTGTATATCTTGTGTCAACAGTTTTGGCAATTACATTTTTTAAGTGTTTATCTTTTAGGCCCTGTGTATGCATGCGCATATTTTTGTAAAATGATATTTTCCTCTTCATTTTGGCCACTTGTCAACATACAAAGGAGTTCTAGGACACTAAATTAGAGACTTTTTGACATGTCTTCTCAAATGCAGACTATTCAAAACTCTGGTTGCTGTTTATCTGTGTGGATATGTAAAACAGAGCGTTTGGGAAACAATGACATGCCTGTTGTTGCTTTGTGGAAAGAACATAACCTAGAAACATCAACAACAATGACGGAGTACCAGTTTGCTATGTTTTGTTAAGAAGTAAGAAGTAAGAATTTGACTCAGCATCTTTCACTTGTATATATTCTTTAACTCAAGTAATGGAGTTGTGTGCTTTGTCCATCCCTGACGAGGACTGGAAAGAGTAGAAGTAAAACTTGAAATGTCCAGAGCATCACTCGTGTTTTTGAGTGAGCTCCTTTATCTTTATATTAAAGCTGAACCAGAAATGAGATCTCCAGCAGATGTTTTGAAAGACGTAACACTGGCCTGTACATAAAGACTGCTGAAGACAGCTACCGCTGGCGAGCATTAGGGGTTGTTTTTGTGCTCTAGTGTGAACTCAGGTATTTTGTAAAAGGAAGGTCATGTGGACAGAATTATTTTCTAAAAAGACGGGGAAAAATCCATTTTCAAAAATATTCGTATCCATGTAGACAGGGCTTTAGTTTAGGGCGCATTATCAGCTCAGGCCTTTCCATGTGGAGTTTGGATACCCTGCGTGTGTTTCCAACAGATGTTGCAGCCTCCATTAATTGGCAAGTCTGAATTGCCTGCAGGCTTGAATTAAAGATTGAAAGTCAAGTGTCAGTTTATGGATTTTTTTATTATCCATTTTTAAAAAGTATATTCCTCCATTACAAATACAATGAGCTGTTTGCTACCAGACTTCTTTAACCTGCTCCTTATCTCTGCTTGAGGCTAGTGGCTCGAGGCTACATTAGCTGCTACAAGGATAACATTTCCGACTCATTAAGTGAACTGTCAGAAGTCGAGTTGCATTGTTGGTAATGCAGGTGGCGAGTTTTGACAAAGAAGAAGAATGCATGGAATAAAAAAAGATGATACTTCTGTTTTTGCTGCATGAAGTTTGATGCATTTTTAACAGTCCACTATGACTGGTAAATCCTCCTTCTACTGGACAAAAACGGGTACAGAGGATTGTTACAGTGCTCATGAGCTTTAGAGCAGGACGTCGTATCCTTCAACCACTTACAGGCCATATTTAAGTTGCACAAATAACAATACTGCCAGTATGTGCAAATTCATGGTTTGCTAAAATCAACTTTTAAAATGCCCCCCAAAATGCAGAAGTAAGGGTCATAAAGCATCACTTTATGCTATCACAGAAATCTAGTACTAACAGTTCCCTTAAATCTGAACGGAAAACAGATCAACATTGACAGAAAAAAAATGGGTCAGCATCCTACGTAATACAAAGTGCATGTCATGTGATAGTCACACTATGTTAATTCACTTTAAGATTACGAACAGAATGTACTAGATTGTGTAGGGCTAAGGTTAAAAATGACCCCAGGTGCTGGAAGTGCCCTGCTGAGGGTACATTATCTCATGTCCTTTGGGATTACTCTAAAGTACGGGACATTTAGAGGTCAGTTTGTGATTGTATGCAGAGAATTGTTGGTCAGGAAGTCCCCTTTGGCATTTGTTTATTTTT
The DNA here is from genome assembly GCF_006386435.1 of Epinephelus moara. Classification (NCBI taxonomy): domain Eukaryota; kingdom Metazoa; phylum Chordata; class Actinopteri; order Perciformes; family Serranidae; genus Epinephelus; species Epinephelus moara. The sequence goes on along the minus strand of NC_065512.1, from coordinate 16,921,655 downwards.
GTTGTCCACCCTGTAAGACACAATTTCCTCTATCTATGCTGAATGGAATCACTATCATGTTGGGTGGGAGAGTGCTTGTCCAACAATGGAAGTCAGCTGATGCACCGTCAATCACAGACTGGCATAATCTGCCTGGTAAGGTGGCGACTTGTGAACTGGTATCCCTCTCTCTGCTGGGCAGGATATGATGGAGGTATTTTAAATGGGAAAGATTTCTGGGCCACAATAATGGCCCTTGAAGACAAACCCATGGCTTAACTTCCTTCCATGTACATACACGCACACAGGCTTTTGCTGACTTGGTCTGAATTACAACACATTTTCTTCTCTACTCTGATTTTACTCGTGCTTTTCACTTGTTTTATTTACATTTTTTTGCTAGTCTTTTTTGCTAGTGTCTTAGTCCTCTCTTGAAAAAGTTGCATCAGCCCAGTCTCAGAAATACATGAAATGCACAAGTCTTAACAAGGTGGGCACAAAATGTGTGAAAATTACCAACTGGCAACACAAAAACAATGCCTTTGCAAAGTCAGTGAAGATCTTTGGATCTTTAGGGTGGTGCATTGGTCAAACAAACATAGACTTTCAACCGGGAGACCACTGTTCGTGTCCCATCTGAAACCAAAAGTCAATGTAGCTACGTGACTTGACGGACTTTACGTGGCAACACAAAGTATTTTATATCAGTACATTTATGTCACTTGCATCCCGTACATAGCTATTTTAACGAAAACCATGATCTTTTTCCTGAACTTATCAAGTACGTTTTTGTTCTCAAAACCAAGTATTTCAAGTCAAGTATTTTTCTTTCCCTAAACCTGACGAAACTGCAAAAGTTTCACAAAACTGCAACCATTCGTAATTGTTTTCGTGTTGCCAGAACATAATGCATTAGGAGGCTGTGTCCATTTCATGTATTTCTGCGAGGCTGTGTTGGTTATATCTGTTTATGTTGTCTCTTACTCCTTGTTTGATATTTATATTCCTATGTATTTACAAAATGTCAATCAGAAAAACAGAAACAAAAAACAGTCCACTTTGAGTCAGTGTTGTAGGAGTGCAGAGCTGAATCCACAAGCTGCCCTCTTTTTCTATACAATAATTAATTAGATCTTTTTGTACCTTATTTCAGCCTACTGGGCAATAAAAATGCATTTTCATTTTCTTTGAAGTCTTTTACTGCAAGAGGCCTTGGCTGTCTCACTTGGTCTGGGTTCTTATACAAATTAATTATTTTTTGGACGTTGTCTTTAGGTCTGCAGTCTTTGTTTTCTTCAGACAGTTTTCAAATAATAATGATGTTGGACACAAGAGGAGGCCCTCCTCAGTGTTACAGTGCATAGAGAGGCTTTAGATGTAGGATGGAGTACAGAGGTTTGAGATCAACCTCTGCAGTCTGTCCCAGAGTATCAGCTGATCCTTGGTCTTTAGACGTTATTGTAAGAACTAAACACATCTATTCTGTTTAAAGAGATGCATTAAGATGGAAACCCCATTTTATTTAAGGTCATAATGTTGTTTTAATTCCTTTTTACATTGACTCACAATCAGTGAGCCAAGCATAAGTGCTGTGAATGGACAAAGGATGCCATATCAGGCAGACTGCATTTGAATAACAAATTTGAACAAAAAAACAGGTTAACCTTCAAGCTACAGTGTACATTGATTCACTGTTAAATATGCATTCAGAAGATTTATTGTCCTGCGTCAATAGGTCTGTGAAGTTGGACAAACGCCACCGAAAGACGGTTTATCCTGCTCCAACCCCCCCCCCCCCCCCCTTGTCAACGCTCGGATCTACAATCAAGATAATCCATCATTGTGGCACATAATGCAAAAAAAGATATTAAACTCACTCTGAGAAAATGTATTCCCAGGGACTGAAATGAGAATAAAATGCTGCTTAAGCATTTAGTGAAGGTTAAAAAAAGGAGAAGACTGCAGGTGACACACCTTCAAACCTGACAATCAGGGTAAATATTCATTCATATTCTGATGGACTTTAACTCCATTAAAATGCGTTTTTTATTTACTGAAACTGGTGACAAATGTGTATAAATTTGTCCTGAAAAATGACATGTTGCAATGGAGACTGACATGCAAATCATTATTGTAATAATGCAGGAGAATGTTAATATTGTAATAATAATGTCTGCCAGATTATCCACTGCGCAGTGGTTTCAAAAACGTGATACCGTTTAATAAAACATGCAACCCAAGTGTTACAAGTCCCACTCTGTATCATGGCATGAGAATTAACCTGCGCCAAATCATTAGTAACTGATTATATTTATTAACATTTTGTACTTGTTTCATTCTAAAATAAAGATGATGTGCTCTGTAACATTAAAGGCTGCTATAATAAGAAGATGCTACAAGTACAGGAACATGATGAGGGAACAGATGGCAAGGCAGGGATGGAAGAGTTCAAACAAGAAGAGATGACGAGAGGCGAGAAGAGTCGGACGCAGATCGAGAATCTCTTCACGGCAAATACACAACATACTGTCCAATACGGATACAGATGTTTTCAGACAGATGTTGCTGTATTCAACACCTTTTACAGTAGTGTGATCGTTTCTAAAAAATGCCCCTAGTGTGTATATGACTAAAATTTTGCTCAGCAGGGTGGAAGAAGCAGGATTTGAACCATCACATCGCACTAAAATGCTTCATTAAATTTGTATTAATTAAATTCTTTTATGTGAGTTAGCAGGGTGACAAACACCATCGATTTAACAGTAGAAGAATAATCTTGGATACCTTAGAACTTCTGTACAAAGATGGATTTTACAAAAAAAATGAATTGAAGAACATAATTTAAAATGAAATGTGCAAAGAACTAAAATTTCAGATCGTACGAACTACATAGCCGGTGTGTGTTACATAACAACAGGCCTGTAACGGGGCAAATCATGTCCAAATCACACTGTGAAAACCCTCCTCATTTATCCAATGTCTATGTGCAGATGCCAAGTCCTGCTCAGAAGCCTGTCGCTAAGGGCAACCCGTTCAGCCCCTCTGTCTGCCGAACAGATGCCCCTTTGCTCGTCCCAGAGGCTCACATGTCGCCATGCCAACAAGCAGGTGTCCTGTGTGCCGATGGGCAAGAGACTGGCATGACATCGTCTTCTGAGGACTGGACCAAAGTTACACCCAGGCCAATTCATACAGAGACTCAGGCTGATAAAGACGGAGCTGCAAAGTAACGCAATCCATTTCCATCCCTGCAGAGACGCAGTTTCATGTACACTGAGGTGTTGATTCTCAGTGGGATCAGCAGCCCTTTACAAAACTGCGAGTCATTTGATTGAATCTCACTATTTAGCTAATATTGTACATTTTACAGGACAGAACTTTTTCTGTCTCTGCATGCAGTGATGCACAAATCAGACAATCTGTGGGTCAGCCAATGAAACCTCAAATAGCCATCAATAGGATCTTATGTCATGAAGCATATTTTTTACTTTTATGAAGATGCAGAACTGCCTTCGTTTGCAGTTACAGTGGCAGCCAGTTCAAAGACTGTCAGCAGGACATTCAATGTTACTGTTAAATAGCAATTTTTTTGCTTACATGCACTTTGGCAGAGCTGAACACAGTCCTAGAGTCTAGTGTCTTTCCAGCAAGAGAAAAATCCTCTGCTGTAGACATCTATTTTTGCTGCCAGAAACAGAAGCAAAACAAGCGACAGAAAATTAAACTTGATCCATGGAAATTTAAAGGAGAGATGTAACTGAACAGTGCCCACCATGGTGGCTAACTGACAGGTGATCAACAAGTACTTGCAACATGCAAAAACAAGAATCTCATGAAATGTCAATGCAAAAAGCTCTTGAACTGTCCAAAAAATGTAACTTGAGAACTTTTTTCATCGTGCTATAATGATAGTACATTTATCTTTAAAACATTTCTACCTATCAATATAAGTTGAAACCAGTAGGCAATTTAAAGGGTGGACAAGAGGGGTGGCCATCCCTTGCTAGCAAATAACCAAAATGATGTCCTGATACTAAGGCCATAATTAAAAGCGGAGCATCTTCTGAGCAAACTGAAGCGAACTGAGGGCACAGAAAATAAAACAATTATATGGCAGTTAGACAGAAGATGCCGTTAAATATCAACAAATGGCTTACTGCCTAAAATGATTAGTTAATTTAATGATGAGTTCATCAACAGAAAATAACTGACAACTACTGTGACACTGATTAAAAAAACTCTAGCTCAAGCCTCTCATATTCAAGGATTTTCTGCCTTTGTTTGTCATATATTTTTATAAACTCAATACTTTTGGGGAGTTTTGGACTGTTGGTCTGACAAAACAAGATATTTGAAGACGTCACCTTGGTTGGGATGGGCCTATGGGATATATAAAATTATCGTTTACATATCAATTACTCACACGGTGTTACATTGAATTTGTGAAGAAAACTTTGTTTTTCTCACATGCCTCCACAGTGGAGGGAGAATCCAAAAATTGAGAAAATTCTTGCTAAATTGAAGGGGGGCAAAACTACATTAAATCATCTGTTTACAAACTCTCACACAACTTGTGCTGTATAACCCAAGTCTCATTTATCCAGTCATACTGTATGCTCAGTACTTCCCAGACACATACATTTTCACTAAAACCTTAACATTTTTAACACTCACACAGTCTCACACATGGATGAGCAGCATACCTTGGCAAGTGTGTGCATTTGAACTCTGCTCAGTAGAAAGCCCAAGCAGAGTTCAAACGCACGTACTTGCCCAGGTGCGCTACTCGTCCATGGGTGACACTGTTAAGGTTTTAGCAATGGATGTTTTAATATAATTTTGCTGTTGTTAAACACGGCCCCCTTTTAATCCAGTTATTTCAGAATTTCTTTTGTTTTTTTTCTTCATGGAGGCATGCAAGAAAAACAGTAGTCTCATCGCGTGAGTATTGAAAAACCAGCACAGCCGCCGGCATAAAATGTTTGCACTGTACGTTTCTGTAAACCACATAAACACTACATTTGTACATTCATATGTGTTACAGTATATCTGTGTTTGTAAAGTGAAGTAGTGTATGAGCTGACACCTGCCAAGCTTCAGACCACTATTTAGACATACAAACCACAAAACCAGTTGTTTTGGCAAGTCGACGCTGCGTTTCCAGAAGGGTTTAATCAACCAAACATGGGTGTCTTTCACCGATCCATCAATGTGTTTTCATCGGAGATAAAGCCACATAAAGTTGTTGTTTTTTACAAAACATTGCTGCATTTGCTGCTGGGATTTGGCCCCCAAAAGCTGGTATTTTAAGCCAAAACATGATGTTTTCCTAACCATAACCAAGTGGCTTATGTGTCTAAACCTAACTAACTACAGCAATGTTGAAACATAAAGTTTTAACTTCTTCACTACATAATAATGTACAAATTAACATATCCATGGTTTGCAGAAACATACAATGCCAACTTTTATTCTGGCGATGTATTTGGATACACAGGAAATCATTTGGGGGGGAAGTATTCCTTTAATGCACTAACAATTAATCAATTAATCTGAAAAATAATCAGCAGATTGTCAATATCAAAATAATCGTTCATGTCAGTCCTAAAGTTTCATATATTACGGTTATCATAATAGACTTATTTGCAATTTTCTTTACACTGTAGGCTACGTCTAAGTCAATAGGGTTAGCTGGTAAATCTGCTTTAGGATACACAAATAATGTCACAGCCTTGAACTATTAGTTTGCCTTGTCTAGGTTTATGAGGTCTTGGCAATATAAAAATCAATTAAAAGTAAAATAAAAACACTTATTTATGATTGAAAAGCAGTTATATCTGCTGTTTAGGCACCAAAAATACACTGATATTCTACAAATGAGATGCAAAGATCCATCTCTTGATTAACACTATTGTCTTTAACTGTATCAGAACAATAACTGTTGTGCTTTGTACTGATTTTTCTTGAGAGAGCTTGTAACATTCAAACTCTATATTGTTTTTACATGCACATAAATTCATATCGTTAGTATGTAAATGTTAAGCATCAGCGCACAAGTGTGTGTGTGTGTGTGTGTGTGTGTGTGTGTGTGTGTGTGTGTGTGTGTGTGGCTCCCAGAAAATGGTATCTGTGATTATTCATATCATTCAGAGGAGTGATTAAATATTCCTTATACCCTCAGAGCAGCGAAACAAATGAACCACGGCTACGTTCTAACAGGAGCTGACAGATCTTTTAAATAATGTTTATTTATCATCGGTAACATTTACCAGCCTTCGTATGGTCCCTCTGGCATGCGACTTCCACCGCCTGAAGCCCGGCAGCGTCTCCTCAGCTGGCATTTCCTTTTTTACTTTGTGAAACTTTGCAGAACTTTGCGGCGTGTTTATCGGGGCTTTTCTTCCTTACAGTTCATCTTCAGACATGAAGAAGAAAGAGAAGGAGAGAGGGTGAAATGAAGGAAGGAGATACAGCTAAGACGTACACAAGGTTTTACACAAACAGGAGAACAGAAAGTAAAGTGAGGGGGAAAACAGATTTAACAGAGAAGTGGAGTGAAGCATTTCCCTTGTTGTGTAAAAATGATGTTGAGCTCCCAAAGTTTAAATTCTCATAACAGAGAAAAGCCAAACACATGATTAATGACTGATTAAAAGAGAGATTTTTTACAGCTAAGCAATGGAAGTATAAGTGCAATCTAAATTGCAATCCAAACGTATAAATTAATAAATGAATATATGAACATATTCATCTATTATCTGCATGGAGATACATTATTCACCGCTTTCTCCTTTCCCCAGCATCCAAGCTACGGATATCATTATACTTCAATTAATACCAAGTCTACTCTTACCATTGCAAAACCAAACACCACACTCTCTACGCACAAGACTTTCAAGGAATGTCAGCCCTACTTGGGGTCAAAGGTATAATTTTGCAAGTTAAACCCGTATAAAAAGCACAGCAGCAGCAGCAGCCACCGGATGAGGACACACATGAAGCCTGTTGGTGAAGGAAAAAGGACCGTAACGTTCCTCTTGCTAAGTTGAGGCTTTAAGTTGAAACTTCAAGCAAGGAAAGGATTGTTTGTCGTCAAAGCTGCTGCGAAATTTCAAAGGGAATCAGCAGGTAAAGCATTCAGCCGGTGTCTGAACAGACTTTTTGTTTCTGTACTGTGGTTTATTTTCTCTTGCCTTATATTGCTGCTTTGTGTTTCTTAATTTGACAGTGTGTTATTGTACAACTGCCTGAGAACTGTCAAATTTACAGTTACATTTACCAGTGTTTTGAGTGATTGTGCTTTAACTTCTGCAGCTATAACACTGTGAAATTAACCTCTTATTTTGCAATTTATCGTCCTTTTTCTCTTGGATCCTGACTTTACTCCTCTCCTAATCAGAGCCATATTACCGCAGTGTACAACCTCAACCAGCAGAAAGATTTCCTGTCCTTGTCAGTGTGTTGCACAGCGTGCATTTACATCTAAATCTCAGCACGAGAAGTCTGCTCGAGCCACTGTAACTTCAGCGAGACGTCACCTACGTTAATATCCAGCCAATGTGACTCTAATGTCTGTACAGATGTAGTTCAAGTGTTAATAATAGGCCCGCATTTGCTTTGCTGTAATTTCAATACATAATACATAATTTTCATAAATGTCCCTCTAATGAAGTGAGGTTGCATACGAAGCAACTCTTATGAATACACATGAAGAGTGAGACAAAGAGAGTAGAAATCATTTGAATGGTTACATTAGAATTGTATATTGTTTTTCTATTAAATATGGTAAACAGTGCTTGGGCCTGTTGTTTTTTTTATCATTGAATCCATTTGCGCACACTGACATGCTTTAAGACGAGCAGAGATGACAGTGCCCTCTTGTAAAATGGCATTAATAAACATGTGTAACATTAAAACAAGACTGAGGGATTGTGGTTCAGCAGAACGGAACAATGCTTTTATTGTACCGTTGAGACGCACTGGATGGAGAATCAAAGGTTTAAAGCTGCGTGAAGTAAACCTGCAAGCCAGGATAAAATAAATATATATATTTTGTTCCCTTAACTGTCGCAAAACGTGTAAGTTTCTAGTCAAACTGTATTTTTTTTGTACTTAGGTAGAGAAAGATACAGTTAATAAGTTTTCTTGAGAAAAAGGAAGACTTGAAATTAAGATAAATAATAAATTAAAACAATTTCAGAAAAGACAAAAAGCTCTACAAATGTAATTATGATGCAAATATTCCAATTATAGGTGCCTTATTTAATACACTTAATAAACTGTTAATTTTTCTTTAATATTTTGTTATTTTTATGGGTTTTTTCTCCAGAGGAGATGACCTTTTTATAGTCTTAATCCTAAATTCTTTAGTTAAGGGAATCTGTTAAAGAACTGTGAACCATAGATTTATTTTAAGTATTTATAATTAATTTTTTCCTTTGCCTGTGCTTTAATTTATCTCACTTTATTCTTGCATTCTTAAAATCTTTTTATTTTCTTGTCTTTTACCTGTGAAGCACTCTGAATAACCTCGGTGCTGTATATATAAACCTGCCTTGCCTTACGTCAGTGCCCACTTTATTAGGTACAGCTATTTTAATGACATTTATAATGCCCTTTTTTGCTGATATTGTCTAAAATGTGTAAATTCAATTACATGTTTACTACTGAGCTCATAGTTAAAGGTGATGAAGAACTGGACTACAGTATATATACATATTGAGAGGTGTTTCTAATTTTAGAGCACAGTACATTACTATTTAACACCAAAGTTAACATATAATTTACACCTTTATGACAGCAGAAAAAAAGAGAAGATTATTATAGGTATCATAAAAAGCAGACTGTATTGGATTGTAAAAGACTGTGCAGGTGTACCTAATAAAGTGGGAACTGAGTGTTTGATGATGATGATAATAATAGAAAAGTAGTGCTAACACGAAAAAAAATCTAAAATCAGTAAAGAGCAAAATAAGAGATGAATATTAACAGTAAAAAATTACATTTAGGAGTAGATAATGTCACATTTCAGTGTGACATCTTGTCCCATTTTGACGAATATACGTGGGGACTGTCTCACTGTTCAGACGGGGGACAGATACAGTACAGAAACACCAACTGGCTTTGAAGCCCTGATGCCTGCTTCTCCAACGCCCTGTGTTACAACACTGCATAAGAAATTATATGCGAGAGGTAGATTTGAATATTCATGACCGAATCCATCGGCTGTTTGTACTGTGGCATTAATTAATTGCTCGAGGGGAAGCTATACCCAAATAGGGAGCAGAAAGTAGTCGGCGCTGACACACGGCAATCCCAAAGAAAGAATTTAAAAGTGAGAAATTTGTAACTAGTGGGTGCTAACGCAGTATGGATGTTTCAAACAGCATGGGACATAATGTACTGGGAGACTTTACGGATTTATTTAACACTAATAATGCGAGTGAAAGAGACAAAACTCTCTAAACTGAAATAATCTCTGATAGGTAACCCAGTCTTGAGCGACATCTTTCTTTGTTTAGGATTCGTAGATATATATGTTCCATTAAAAATGTATGAATATTCAAGAGGAAAGATGGTTGAAGAGTCCCAATCATCTCCTACACAGTTGCTCTGGCAGTTAAAAGAGGGCCGCTGAGAGGAGTTTCACTGTGAAAGACATTAGCATGCCTTTGAAACAAGAGACCTTGAGTATGAACAAGGGCTATCCATACACACTTTGGAATGTAATTTATATGCACAAACTGAGGTGTGAGGCCAGAGGATGTTAGAGGGGCAGAAAGGATCCACTCAGTACAGGTGTAGCTTTCACTGGCCAACAATGTAATACCCGTTTTTATACCACCGCTGCCTCTTTACACATCAGTGAGTTCCTCTGAACTTACAGACTCCACTGGAACTGAAAAGATAATATACGAGGTATGTAGATAATTGGATGCTCTGCATGTACTTTCTTATATTCCCTCTATGATCTCGAAGAAGTGTGTTTCCTCATCAAAGAGATTTTGTTCAACGTTTCAAGCCGAGCGCCAATAAAAGTGTTGATTTTCAACTGTTTGTTTGACGACCCAAGTTACTTTTTGTGGCACTGCCACTGGTGACCTATGTGCTCAACTCTCTGAATTATGCATGGTGATTATACGACGTAGTCCTCTGAATTGTAAATTCTCACAATTATACAGCCCATTGTCTATTCATTATTTCAAAACGAATGGGAAATTATGTAAAACTATCTCTAAAGAGGAAAGCAGCGTGTAATATGACTTGCCATATTGTTCATGCAATTCAAATACTTTGCTTTTTCTGAGAGTTGAAAGTAATCAGATTTGGATGAAATCTGACTTGCATGTCATGTGGGATTATGATACATTCAGAAGATAAGCTATGATAACTACACTACGTGCCATGAGGTGAGAGCACTCAGGCAAAGAGTGTTTTCCAATTAACTTGAACCTCCCTCAAGGTTAAATATACAAGTGTTGACTGAGAGTCGAACTTATCTTCTTTTCTCGACCAGACGAGTGAAGGACTTCAACATGTCTTGCGGCGTCTCTGTGGACTTTCTTATCTGATCCCTTCACACGAGCAGCATATACAGTACACACATGCTGTATTTACATAGATGCCAAAGCTACTTTTATCATATATTTTTAACGTTTCATTTGTAAATAGACAAAAATAAAATATCTTTCTCTACTTTTAGGCACTAGCGCAAAACATGCCGGCACAGAATGGGCCAAATGCTTTCACAACAACTTCACTCTCAACACGACGCTCTCTTGGGTCCCGAGCAAAAAAACACCTGGGCCCTATCAGGTATAGACTGATTATGGTGTTTAGATATGAAAAATATTAAATTATGTTGCTATCTAACTCACTGTATCCTGACTTAACTTACAGAGGCTCCCCAAAGCACTTAAAAAATATGCAACTCAACAGTATACTCTAAATTAAATATATTAAATATCGTGTACTTCTACTTCAGAGGAAAGCATTGTACAACTACATTTACCTGACTGAGACACGTTACTGGTTACATTGCATATTTAGAGTTTACTAAAAAAATATGACAATTGAAATACGATGGATTATTAGTCATTAAACTATGCAGCATTTATATTAGGCCCCAGAACGCATTTTATCAGTCTGGGGCAGCTTTTTAGATTGGTTTTCAATGCGAGTGAAGCATTTTGCTCGCGTTTTTCTGCTCCAAGAGCCTCACTGTCTTTTGCAAGAGCGCACTCAATGCCTCAAGTTGAAAACACTTCAACTAAGAGCGGAAATGGGGCCCAACATCATTGCCGTTTTCTTCCCATTGTCCAATCAGATTAATTGAGAGGCGGGCCCTCCGTGGTGGCCACAACAACAAGTAGTAGCGTACATGGTTTGTGTGAAGCTAACGTCGCCCGGGCAAGCTGCAAGACATTTGTATAAAGTGTCGCCTCAACTACTTTTTAACGTTTTACCAGCCGTATTTGGGCCTATTGACGACAGATTGTCAAATTGCTCCAGACTCATCCTAAAATAAACGTTGAACCAATCATCATCCAGGCAGAGCTCCTGGACCAGCTGGTGGTATTCCCTGTGGTTTCTCCTCTTTCTGAGGTTCTCATGTACCCACACTGATATCCGTTTCCCTGTGACCAACATACTATTTGTGAACAGCCTCCAACCCTCAGCTTTTGTGCAAATGCAATAACCTGCGTCAACCTCGTATCCTGCAACGAAACTCTGCTACCAATCCCCCCCGTCTAGACTCAAAACTGAAGGTGCATTCACTCTCAAGGGCCCCAAACTCTGTAACAGCCAGTCTGTTCAAATGGCGTCTCGCTATTCTGTGACTTTGTTTAAATCTTTATAAAAACTACTTTTTATAAACTTGTTTTCCCGCACTGGGTGATCTTTTTTGCACCCTGTCACTTATAAAGACCCTCACTCAAAAAGGTGCTTTGCTCATTGTTGGACGTTTGACCTTCACTGTGCAGAATGATGTATGTGCAGTTTGACACCAGAAGGCTGTTTTCATAGTCATCTGTTTCTCATTGCTCACATTTAACATCACATGTATGTGCGAGCAGGATTTTGGGACATTACAACTAGTACGGAAGCCAATTATGATTCAATATGCAACTTGAGTGATGTGGAAACTTAAAACCTTCAAGCTCACATATACTGAGAAATGAACAATATTTGCATATTCATAGAATGTGGATTTCTGTATAAGGGGGAAGGAGTAGATGTACCCTAATAGTTTGCCTTCAAATATTCAGTAAAAACAAAAATAATCTCCCATTTCTTTAGTTTGTAAACAACAACAGTAACTCAGAGTGAGATTCAGATTCTGTTTACAATATTAATAGTTCAACAAAATAAAATCTACCTCAAATTACACATTTAAACAGCTCCAAAATACAAAAAATGTCCCCTGGGATCTATATATATAAATCAACAGGTGATTTCTTTTCTTTTGAAAAAAATCATAAATGATTGAGTTGGGTTTTTTTTTTTACCTGGACCTTTATGCTCTTCCCTTTCTCCTCTAATCATCATGCTGTAACCTGTGACAGGCTGTTACGATACCACAACTATCACACATTCACATATATGTAGTTTTTTGTCGAGCCACAAGCATCACGTAGGTTCACATTACCAAAGGTTTACGACAAAATTACACTGACTCCCATGTGCGCACTGCGAGAGAGGAGAGGGAGAAACACTGTGCTGCTGCCGGAGGAGCCGCTGACTGAGTTCCCTCTGAGCAATGACTCACTAAAAGAGTCTGAGAAGTGCGGGGCTGTTCATAAAACATTCAGGACGCCACAGTTTATTCCACACTTCTGAAGCTGCTCCTCTTTTTGGAACCACAGCGGAGTCAGTAATAATTTGGCCATGCTCGTTGTTGCCATGGATAACGGTATGACATCAGTGTCAACAACTCAGAATATCGTGAGTATCACAATATGAACTTTTCACGATATTAAAAATTATACCAGTATTATCGTGATCGAGATGATATGGCACACCTTTATACTATATATACACAAAAAATGTTTAAACCAGTGTCTTAATACATGCCTGGAGGGAATCTTTAAATTCTTTGTGGCATCAAATTACACTCATTTTTGTTTTTTTTATGTATTTATTTATTCATTTGGGGTATTATAAAAAGCACTATTTAACTTTTAGTTTCAAATAAAGGTTATTATTAGGTTTTTATTATTAAACCCAAAGGTGTCTCTGGCTTTTAAAACCCCTCCACTCAAAAATGTGTTTCTGCAGACTTTAATCTGTACAGAGGTGAGATTCAAACATACCCCAGCAAGCTATCTTAGGTACATCACTAATAAGAAAGCCAATCGCTGTCTAATGGGGGAATCAGGTACAGATGGGGGAACACACTCCAACACCATGAAACACCTGAAACCTCCAGCACAAAACAGACTCGTAGAGCTAGCATTAGCATGGTGAGTTAGCAAGTTTTGATGGCAAACATGGTAGAGTGTGCAGTTTTTGAATGTAATTTGGACTCTGGAGCTTCCTTCCACTAACTACCAAAAACCCCACCGTTGCATTATTATTGATTTATGTTTCACCTGCCACTTAGCATACAAGCTAACAAACAACAAAGACAAATAAAAGATGCTAGCTACACTTACCATTCTGATTTTGGAGCACAAGAGAGTCCTCATCCTCGTCCGGGTCTGACTGAGGCTCAAACATGTATGACTGAATGCCAAAAGCTTACAATGATCCCTCAGGTGTTACATCTAAAGCTAACATTAGCTAGCATAAAGTCAAGCTAGCTGGAGCAGCGCGAGCAGCGTAGGTGGGCGGGGCGCGAGGCCGGAACCAGAATTTAAAAGGAGTTGGCTAAATGTTTTTATTTTATTTTTATTTTATTGGTAATTATTTTTCTTTTGGTATTATTTTAATTTAATTTAATTCATTTTTATTATTTTTTTTAATTTATTTATTTTACGTTTTAATATGGGGAAAACCATGCTAAACAAAATACTAAACAGAGCAGACATACTTTGAAAGCTATTTGAAACAAGACTACGATTTTTGTTTTTTGTTTGTTTGTTGTTTTCCTTCATTTTATGTTATTTTCAGGGTTTTGGGGCAATAGGCACGAGGAGTCTGGAATAAAATGGCAGATGCTCAGCATGAGTATTAGATTATTGATTGTATTCTGTTCTGTTGTATTCTGTTTGGTTCTGATCTATTCTGTTCCGGTCTGTTAAGTTCTGTTCATTTCTGTTGTGCTGTGTTCTGTCCTGTTATGTTATTGTTTGTTCCAAGATGGTCTTCACACATCACTAACAATACGGCACTGACGGATGTACAATGAAGGTGCAAAAAATGTTTTTGTTTTTGTTGTTTTGAGTGCAGTATCCTGCATGGCCTCGCTTTGCTTGCATTATGAGCAGACTATAAGAACCTGCAGTGAGACCACTGCTTCCTGTCCCCTCCTCCTCCTCCTCCTCCTCCTCCTCCTCTGGAAGTGTTACCCTCTCATCCTCTATCTCCCCTCATCCGCTATTCTCCTCCTCACCTCCTGCTGCACTCCATCCCTCTGCTGAGCACAGGTATTTGTTTAGGAATCTCTCGGTGGAAATTATACTCCATCTCCGGCGCTCCCTATCAACACACAATTATCATGGGCAATCATGCAGAACAGTGCTGAATTCAGCTGGGAGTCTGATGACATTACTGACTGCAAGGCCGGGCTGCTTCTGGAGGTAGCCTGCACCACACCTGCATTAAACCTCCCTCTCCTTTTCTCTCTCTGTCACCCTCTCTCACACACTCTCACTTGGATATGGATTGAGAAATGATTCAACATTTTTTTTTTATCTTATTAGGATTTCATTTAAACCAGGAAGTCCACCAGATAAGAAATCTCTTTCCTCGTGGGGCCTGGATGAAAGGACCACTCCAACCTGACACAAGACAAATCCTGTGATCTTATCTTACAATTTATTAGTATCTGCCAACCTCTGTGGCCTTTTCTCGTGACCTGCAGTGATTTACCTCGGTGTAGCTTCTTCGTACGGCTGAGCTGAAGTTTGGTGTGGCTTCTTTCTCAGAGTGTGGACAGCAATTTGAAATTTCAGGAATTCGGAAGTGTGAATCTCCATCCTAAGTGTCGTCTGCGAAGGCAAAGCCAATCTCACAAAGTAATCAATGCCTTGCATTGTGTCACTCCCTCCTGCATTCTGAGGCAAACCACAGATGCATTTCCCTATGTATGATAAGCATATTATAAAGCTAGAAAGGCACAGGGTTGATACAGACACATGAGAATTCGACACAGGAGTCCATTCAGATCCTGATCAAATGCTCCATTCATGAGTGAAATTACCATCCGTCTGTCAGCCAAGGTGTGAATTCTTTCATCTACAGATCCTACCTCTGAAGTTGTGATTAAATGCATAACACCACATACACTCCACATAGACTTGAGATAAGCAAAATAGGGTTTCTGCCTTTTAGGGTGTAGGTTGATGTGTAAATCAAGTGAGACAGCAGTGCCATCTTGTGGTGGTTTGGTTGAATGACTTGTATTTCTTCAGACTTCTGTTACAATATCACGTCTCATAGAAAAATTACTTGTAAGAATTGTTCTCCTGATTGGTCATTGTTAGTCCGATAACGTATATGTCTCTAGAACACAGGGTCTGAATTACAATTGTTATTTTTTGTCACATTATTTGGCATTGTTGTGGTCATGAGAGCTCAGCCCATTGCAAATTATAGTTTTCTCTCATTTCTCTCAAACACTTTTTCCACAAACATAACCTAAATCCTAAAATAAAAGTTGTTGGCCAACATTTTCTTTGTCTTAAACAGTCAAAACATGCAACAGAAACAAATATTTCCATCAAACAACACATCTTGAGCTTAAATTGATATATTCTTTCAATCATTACACAATGGACAACAAAATACAGCTATCAATATGAACTGGTTTAACCTTAAAGGGACAGTTCACGACAAAATCAAGGATACATGTTTTCCTCTTGCCTGTAGAGCTGGTGTTGGAGTGTTGGAGATATCGGCCGTAGAGATGTCTGCCTTCTCTCCAGTATAATGGAACTAGATGGCACTCAGCTTGTGGTTCTCAAAGGGCCAAAAAGGACATTTAAAAAACTCAGCAGCAATGTCTCTTTCCAGATATGACTTACCGAGAGGTTACTCAAGATAATCCACAGAGCAGTAGTGAACTATTTTCTTTGTATCGAACTAAACCCGCCAATTGGATCGCCACGCAGAAGGAAGGGTGCATCTACTCATGGACGAGAGTCTCGTGCTTGTGACCGCACGAGACGTGAACAATAATGGCGTCCTCCTTGGCTGAGCTGTAGAGCCCTGTCTCACTCTGAAGTTGTCGAAATCCGCACTTGGGCAGTGACTTGCAGCGTTAGAAACAAACAAAAAAAATCATCTTTTAACATCGGTACGATACGCAGCTGGTTGCTGTTGTAGTTGGGGGGGAAACGCTGTGGGACAAGGACAAAAGTTAAGTTGGTGAAAGTCCAGGTAGGTGGTGGATGGGTCCAGCAAACACCAATTTTCACCCGAGAGAGCGGTGTTCGCGTCCTGTAAGATTCTAAAGCCAAACCCTGTTCTTTTTCCTAAACCTAACCACATGTTAGTTGTTGGAGGGGAAAAAAATGTCAGTTTGTGGTGTTGTACCAACAGTGCGTTTATTTCCTATGCAAACGGAAGTGTATCTTGAAAAAAGACAATGCATGTAACAGGCTGATCTTGACACGGTGTCCCAGAACGTCAACAACCAATGCACCCAGGGTACCTTGCACGTCATATGTGGACGTGGCAGTCCGTGACCAAATATGTGATGATATGTGACAAGGTTTGTTTGTTACAGTGACAAAATGATTAAAATTTAGACATTCACCTCATAACCCATTTATTTAGACAGATATGATGTTATGTCAGAATCTTACAACATCATAGAAGATGACAGAACTCAACATGAACATTAAACAATTACTGTACATAAACTCAACATAAAAAGTCATTCATGCTTCAGGCTCCATTTATAAACAGAATTAATTGTGCTGAACCGAGAACAGGAAAAAAAAAACAGCACAGTTTCAGGTTATGTACAGAAATAATAAAATAATGTTGCAGAGAAAGCAAAAACATAAGCATTATATTTTTAATTATATTACAGGATAATGTTGATTATATTCTACATTTTTTGTAAAAGAGACAAACTGAACCTACCAATAAATGTCTGTGTAGCCAAAGTGTGATATAAAGCAGCCTGTTTCTCTGAGTTGATACACATATCAACCCAATCACCACTATAAATGTTGGCACTGTATATCTCTGCAAACCACAGATTTGTTACATTTGTACAAACTTTACATTTCCTACCAATGCGGTGGTGAAGGAGTTTAGTTATAGTATAATCCTTTTTTCCCACAATTTAGAATACACAAATTGCAAAAAAAATAAATATAGTATACAGTGCTGGGAGAGGTGGAATACCGAGCCTCCACCTCCACCAAAAGTTAAAGTCTCACAATGTTATAGAGAACACAACAATTAACATACAGAAAATAATATGACAAGTGATGGCAGAGGTGTGGCTGGGTTAAGGCACAAGAACTACTTGGTTATGGTTAGGAAAAGTTCATATATTGGCTTTGACACCCACTTTTGGTGGCACAAAAACTGCTGGAAAAGCAGGGACAGGTCTGTGAAAAATAGGTTTGGTGGCTCAAACACTGCCGGTGAACACTGAGATGTGCCGCTAAAAACACCCAGGTCTGGTGCCACATATATCAGTGAAAATACTGTGAAGGGTCGACAAAAAACAACTGGTATTGTTGGTCTCAAACAGTGGTCTACGGCTTGGCAGATGTCTCACCTAGATGGTCACCATCCACCATCCTCTCTACCTCACAATGACAAAGTCAACTTCTATATTGCATCACTTTAAAAACATTGACATGATACACAAAAAATGTGCAAATATAACATATTCATGGTTTGCAGAACACTAAATGTAGCCTATATTAGTCCTCAGCTTAAAATAGTCCCAACAAATGCATTTACTCCTATTTGAGTAATGTTTGCTAAAAACTACAGTACCCAGCTGCAGCAAGGAATTTATTTGACTGTCTTTAGGAACTGTTTCTATATGTGATCTCTTTTCAAATATCAAATCCTTAGTATAAATGAATGGGTTTGGAGATGAGTGCCACAGAGTTGGAAATATTGGTTTTGGGGGTTTTTTCACAGGACTTAAAGACAATAACAAAAAATGTAGAATATAATCAGCCTTATCCTGTAAATTAACTTCAGAAAAAGCTGCTGTTCAGGTGTTTGTTCCAAAAACACTGACTCCCATCACTGTGTATACAGAATATATAAATGATCATGCCACTCTATAAGCTTTTCACTACGCATGTTTTTTAGATTATTTTCTAAAACACTGTATTAGGCCAAAAATATATCAGAAACAATAGTTTAACCAGGGAACATTATCTTTTTAACTCATCAGCGTATCCTCGAGCAAACAAAAAAATGCTTAAATTATCAGAATTTTTCCTGATCAACATTTGATTGCAGATCCTTTTGAATTTTATACATACAAACATACATTCATAATCCTCACGACCATCAGCACACAAGAGTCAAACAACAGTGTTATGCACCACAGATATTAATACAGGATGTGATCAGGCTTGCACAGAACTGTAGGTACCATAGCTGAATTAAAAGTAGCTCAGGCTGGAGTGACTATGATGCTATTTCTGAACTCAACAAAGGTTGCAATGTTTTTATCCTGGAACAAAGTGTTCAAGACCGTCAGATCATTCACATCACAGTCAGAGCTTCCACGTAGTATCTACAGAGTCCTGCTTTACATGGCAGACAAACTGGGGAATATATTAAAGGAAAAACACTCCAACCATCTCAAGCCCCCTCCTCTCCTCTAACCTGCTGCCAGTTAAAGTCAGTGGTAATGAATTCGGATGGTTCGACCAATGAGGAGGAAAAGAAGGCCGGACAGGAAGCAGAAGAAGATGCCGATGGGGGCGAACATGAAGGACAGACCATAGGTGAGGGACAGCTGAAAGCCCGGACACACTGTGGAGCGCTGGTGGTCTATGTAGGCATCCACCACGTCTAACACCTGCACCCACAGGACGTACATCACCACCACACACAGCAGGAAGAGACCTGGTGCGGAGAAAGGCAGCAGAGGCAAAGAGATAGAATGTAAAAGTGTGCAATTACTAAGACAGGTCCTAAAAATCCAACCTACAGTAACGTATAATACAGAAGTTTTATCGCCTACACAAAATGAGAGTGCTTGTTCTGCAGGGAAACAACCCCTCTGAGTGATGTATGACATTATTAGGTTGTTAATAGTGTTGTAGTCAAGACCACCTAAACCAAGTTAACACCAACACCAGGAGCAGACCATTGTGACTCCCGCGCTGCATGACACACCCATGAAAAAATGTTGAACACGCAAACAACAGACACTCCTCAAATTGATCTGAAGGATCCACATTCCCATAAGGACACCCAGAGAAAACAAAAAAGATTCCTCTTCATTCACCTCTTTTATTGCCATACTGTATATATATGTGTGTGTGTGTGTGTAAGTGTAACAAGAGAAATGTCCCAATAAAAAATCACCATAAGGCATGACAGAGGTGAATTTTATGTGTGAGAAATCAACTTAACCATCTTCATTCAACACTCTTTCTGTACCGACAGTTTGGTGATATACCCACAGGTGTGGTCTTGATGGGTCTTGAAATAAAATCCACAGTCCTTTATGTCTGAGACAAGACAAAGTAAATGAAGTCCAAGATGAGACTGAGACCTTCAAAAAATAGTCTTGAGACCAGACTGATCTTGAGTACTACAACACTGACTAATGCTCATGTGGCCATTTTAGCTACTTTATATACAGTTAAGGACTTTAGTCCACTAGGTTCCCAACCTTGGGGTCTCATGCCCTCCAAAGGGTCACAAGATAACTCTGAGGAGTTGTGAGATGAAGTTTAAGATGAAGCCAAACAGAACTGCTTTTTTTAATAAAATATTGGATTGAATTATTGGATCATTTGACATCTTTGATCCTCAAACTGCTATTTAATGAAATTAACTGAGAAGTTGAGAGGGGAATCTTTGGTGGAACTGCGGACAACTCAATGACCTCTGAAAATTGGCGAGGAGACTCGACTTCACTCTGATTTTCAAAGGAAAGTCACAAGCCAAAAAGACTGGGAACCACCGGCTTAACTTGTAAGAATGCACTAGGTTGTGTTTTACACATATATTGTCAATTTTTGATGTAAAACACTGATTTTTAAGGTCACCAGTAACTAGAGCTGTCAAATAAATGGAATGGAATAAAAAGCATGGGGAATAACTCAAGTAGATTACAAGTATCTCAACACTGTACCACTGGATTTAAAGGTTTACAATGCAGGGTTGTCAGTCAACGTTTGTAAACACAGTCGCCAAGGAAAGTAAAAGCCAACCCCAGATTTACTCTTGTTTGGCATTTTGCCTAGCTATAAATGCCTTTTTTCAGCACTGGATTCCCGCTGCTTACAGTCTTGCACCTGGCTGCTACCTTTTTGTAAAACCCTGACCACACCTGAGCGTTTTGGGGGTGCACGCACATAAACGTCCCTAACACAGAAAAAATACACCCCCACACACTGAGAGTGGGTCATAAGTGATGATTGAGAGGAATTATTTTTAGTATGAGTCAGGGGCGTATCTAGGGAGTTGCCTGGGGTGGCATGGACCCCATTAAGACAGGCTATCTGCCCAGTCAGTTTGAACTGTTTGATGAGTAAACTGAATTTTCATTCATAAGTGCAATTCAGTCTTAAAACTGAGAGGCGGTAATGTGACAGTGTAGTGTCCAGTCTGCCAAAAAGCCACAGAGGAGGAAGAAGATCTGTTTTGATTTGGAGCGGAACTGCGGAGCACAGCTTTATTAACGGAGTGGTGAGTGGTCAGCTTGACAAGAAGTCTCTGGGAATCTGGGCTACACTGCTCTTGTTACTTGCTGTGGCTCCTGAAAGTGCTTTGTGTGGTGTCACTCTGTTGAGTTGTGATTGATAACTATTTATTATTAAAACTAAACTACAAACTGGAATGTTGGTAATTAAAGTTAAATATGGGTAGTGGGGACAAAAATGGTAAATTAAAGCTATGCAGACACGAGTGCCTGCAGCAACACTTGTACTTCATGCCCCACTTGGGCCACCCCAGCACAAAAAGTCTGGACACACCACTGGTATGAGTCTATACAATGTTTTTTAGGGAAATCCTATGAAGTATATTTTTAACCATTTAAAAACCTCACCAGATGCCAGGAAGAGGCCGCCGCCTGCTTTATATAAGTGGTGGCTGGCGAACGGAGCAGCACAGATGATGAAGAACCCACCGAGGACCACAGCCGCCACACCGATGAGCATAAAGATGCTCCAGAAGCCTCTGTAGACTGAACAACAGAAATATTAGCCAACTGTACATAGAGCCGTAAGATCACTGAAGAACTCAATGTGTACAAAGAGGACACTTACTTATGGCTGTGTCATACTCTGTGGCATTGTGGGTCTGATGGGACACAGGGAACGGGAAGAGGTAGGCGTGCATGCACACTTTTGAGTGAGGTTGATTTGCTGGAGAGAGACAGAATAAATCAACACAGAAAATTAATTCAGCTTAATCTTACATGTAAACAAACAGTTTGCAATTAAAGGACATCAACTATTATATAGCTGCTGCACAGCAGTGGGTCAGGGCTTGACACTTTGAGGAGCAAAAAGAAGAACAAGCTGAGGAATCTGTGCTGGAAAACTCCTAAGTGTGTATAAAGCCTAACAGGTAAGCTAAACATCTAAACATACGTATGCAGAGGTGTTCAGAAAGGGAGGAAGATGAATGAAGAGAAGAGGAAAAGAATGAGGATCCATCAGTAGAACTTTCCAAGCCAAAAATATCATGAAATATCTTTGAAATCATGTTTCTCTAACCACACAGCATAATGTCTGAGGAGGCAACAGCATGTTTAATGTGCACCACTGGGGACTTGAAAACACAACATCAATGGCCAGGTGTTATCAAGTTGAGCTACCTCACCAGCATTGTCTCCAGAGGTGATTTCTCACTATGATACAGGCGACCACCAGGATGCAGCATAACAGCATTTGCACACTTCATCTACACAACATAGAAAACATCTAACATGTCTTTTTACAACGATTGATTGATCCATAAGTGAAAAACTGATGCTTAAAAGATGTGTTAGACCAGTGGTTCCCTACTGGTGGACCGCGGTCCAAAAGTGGGTCACGGGTCCATTCCGAGTGGACTGCAAGTTGCTAATGTATCAAGTTTGTAAAAACACTTTATTTTTAAGTACAGTGAATTTCCAGCACAGAGCTTTTATTTTGAAGTTGTGTTTCCTGCTGTAGAGTGAGTGACTAATGACAGCAAACTAGCTTGACGACATGGCCTAATGCAAGTATGATGCTGACTGAATTAAACTATGTGGACCTTGAACTAATGACGAAGGAGAAATCTGGACCCTGTGGCTGGACCAGTTGGGAACCATTGGCATAGGCTACATGATGGCAGAATTCAAAATGTTTTCCAAAATTCAGTTTTTGACATGCAATTCTGAAATCGTACACACTTTATTTGTCCTGACAGCAACATATTGTCAATTTTTTCATGAATATTGGAGCTTTATTTGGCGAGAATTTGCAATAGCTGTTTACAGTGACACAGTTTGATGAACTGTGGGCTCAATTTTTGATCAATTGAAAATCTGTGTAATGCGAAAAAATGCAAAGCAAAAATGTGGCAAGGTATAGGCGTAATTACTCTTACAGTTTTTGATTTAAAAAAAACAGAGTGATGGACTTCTTAATTTGCACTAGGTTAGAATTTACAAAAGTTTTCAAACTTTTAAACATTAAACAGTCACTGTAGCGCCACCATCAGGACTATTGGCCCCCCAATCCTGCTGAGGAAGTTTAACATGGGACTGGACCTACGTGCCAAATTTGGTTTATTTCCATGTATAGGTAGTTTGAGTTCCTCGAAGGAAAAGGAGGAGAAGGGGAATATTGGCAAATACAAGAGGGACTGACAGCAGAGCCCCCCACTTTCAGACTCTGACCACAATCCCTTCGCACTTTGTGACACCATCTTTCATGGTTTGGGCTATAGTCTAAATAATTTGTCGAAAAGCCGTGATTATTCTTCTCTTTTCTCTTTCCGACTCTCTCCTCTTTTCTCTTCCACCATGTGAAATTCCACAGACCCTCACAAGGTCTTATCAGCTCCGCAGGCTGTCTCTGACAATGACGCACCATTCAAAGTCCCCATCAGAGAATACACAACACACAATCACTTGACAAACGACCAGAATAACATCACATGGCCTTTGAGCAGTCACATGAGAGGGTTTCCACCATTCTGGTGTCATACAAGTTTGCTGGTTTGTTTTTTAATGCTTTCATAGAGATTTTTTTCCATTAACATAATCCGTCATCCCCAAGGAACAAAGATATACAGAGAGATAAGGAATACTGGAAAGAAACAGCATCCAAAACAGATCACAACAAACAAATAAAAACCATCAACATCATAGTGTATTTAACCACATATAGGACAGACCACCTGTACAGGTATGAGTTCATAGGCGTGGTAGGCTGCACACATGGTTTATTAATGGGTCCTAGGTTTTGTAAAATCTCTTAATGGGTCATAAAAATTTTGTAGAGAGAATAGCAACAAATCAAAAACTGATATAAATTCTGCAGCAGAGTCATAGTGATGTCATGTGACTCCATGTGCAGTTAAACGGCAGAGTGGTTTCCTGCACTCTAATATTAAAGGTTTCGGGAGACAGAAACTTAAGGGAATCTGTGATTGGTGTTGGAACTTTTAATGCAGTAATACTCATCTCAAATCCCAAATTAGTCTGTCTGGATTCCCTTTTACTTGAGTTTTGTATTGATAATAAGATTTCTGACAGAGAATTAGAAATCAGTGGGGTCTATTTGAATCCAAACATTAATAATATCTGTTAAATACTGTACATTTCTTTGTCTTTGAATGACTTTTTGGCAAAAAAAAAAGGAATATATAGGCCTATTTGTTCATGCATAGCCCATATAAATTAACATATAACTTCCTTAATCACATGTGCAATTAACCTCGTCATTTTCAGATATAAAACAGTGGAAACAATGACAAAGTTTAGCCAAAGGTGACAAAATACAAGGGTTAACAACTGGAGCAACATCATGTGTCACTTACTGAACCAGAGCTTCCACATCAGGTCTTCATCACCCATGTTGCCTCCAAATGAACACCTCCAGAAAAAGCCCTCATGGTAAAGAGTAATATCCCTTGTGTCCTGCTGCACCACCACATCTCCACGCTGAAAGGACAAATACAAGAAGCTTATTATTAAATTTATATATATATATATATATATATATATATATAATATGCATTTAATAGGGTTTGTGTAAGCATAATTATGACTTGTAATTAAAGCCTGAGAGCTGTCACAAGATCATGTGAGGCAGGTGTGCAGCGTGCTGCCACAGAGCAGCTGCATCGTCAGGTCAAGGGTTGAGCTGAGCCAGCACCTCTAACCTCAGGCAGGTTGGGTGCCGAGCGAGCGTTTAAGCCGAGGGTGTTCCCATTCAGGAAGCGCTCATTACTGGAGGTCACTATTTTTGCACGAGAGCAAATTGCCTCTCAGTGGAATGAAAGCAGAGGGTGCAGGCTGTGATAAAGTTGGACCATTAAGTTTCATAAAATCGAGGTTAATCTGGTCAGGGTGTGTATTTTAATGTTGAACAAGGCCATTAGCTCCTAACCTGGGGGTCAGGAACCCCAAAAAAGGGATGCAAGATAAATCGGAAGAGTCATAAGACCATTAATGGGATTGGAGAGTATTGCATATATGCTTATTTTACACTAATTTATGTTTTTTTTCCAACATCTCTACAGTAATTCTGTTTTTCTTGTCAAATACTGATTTTTTAAGCCTTGTTGGCCTCAAAAATAGAATGATAGGAATAATGTGAGTATGTGAAATCACTTTGGTTGACTGATATTAAACCTGTGATGAGAGAGGGAAAGCAAAGAGGAAGAAGTTGGCTTGTTTTAAGTGGATTCAGGCCACTGAGGGAGGACCACTGCTCAACCCGGCCAAGTCTTGGTTAAAGTGATGGAAAAACAACTAAAAAGTCCACAATGAAAAAAGGGGGATTTCCGCACACTTAAATTTGCACTAAAATTCACATTTATTGCTTAGCTTTCGGTCAGTAAGACCTTCATCAGAGCAATGGATTCAAGCCAAAAAATCAGAGCATGGGATGCTAACAATCCAACTAAACTGTCCACAAAAGAATTAACTAAATTCAGATTGGACATTTTCACACCTTAACCTTCCTTCTATTAGTCCAGAATTATGATTGACTAAATTAAATTGTATTACTATGTTTACTACGTGCAGCCATTTTTGTTTTATTGTGGTGATATCACATTTTGATCCCAGTATCAGTGCCCACTATGAAAAGCTAGGTATGTTCTGGTCAGTGATATCTAATACAGGACCATCCCACTGAGACTACTGGTATTTGTATCCCTATCACAGGGGCACAGGCCATGTCTCGATCACAGCATAGCTGCACACACACTACATTAAACAGTGTCTCATTACATGCAGAAGTCCTGCAGGGATGCCTCTCCACCCTGCTTATTTACTGAAAGAATGATTGGAGCAACTGATTTCTGAAATAGAAGAAGTGGCTTTGATAGATCCATTATTAGACCTTGTAAGTATTTAAGTATGAGGGTGGAGTGCAGCTTTACAACACACCATTTAGAGCTTAAATGCAAAGTAATAGAGTTACTGTCTGCGACCTTAAAACAGCTGAGCTAATTTTAGTTCCTGTGGTCACAAATATGAACATTTTTCAGCCTAAAAATGCATATTCAAGACATGACAAGGACCTAACAAATGATAACTGATCTTCCTCTTTGATCTCCAACACCCACCTCTACAGTCACACCGCCCAAGTCAACAGATCCGTTCACGGGGCAGCTCTCTGAGGCCAGCAGCCAGTAATCAGTTCCAAACGACAGGAGGATGAACACAGCTGCCAACGCCCCGAAGAGCCCTGCAAAGAACAACGCCACACTAAGCTTCATGGTCCGGGATTGACCAGCCGCTCGGCTACTGGTTGCCAACACTTAGTCTGACTTTCCCCTCCAACTACAGTGAGCACATGTGACAATCAGAGGCAGAGACAGTCACTCCTCTTGCACTCAAGTACATCCACTGATGTGCTCCAGCTGGTTAATGTTGTTGCTAGATCTCCTCTCCTGTCCCTCTGTCTGTGTTATGGGAGGACAAGGTTGAGCACATGACTCCTCTGGACCCTGCTGGGGTCCACAGTCAGCCCCCCCACCCCCCACACCCTGGGCTATTTTTGGGGTCTGACTGAAGGCGGCTGCTCCTCTCCACTGTGGGGCTGAGTGTGTGGAGCAGTTGGAGAGTATGAAGGGAGGGGATCAACTCAGAAATAACCTGCGGCAACTGGACACCCACCGTCTGCACGGGAATGTCAGGGCAGGGTGAGACTGAAAGGACAGAAGACGAGTAGAGTGTCCCACAACACCCTGCCTGAAGCTGCTGGACAACACACATGTAAACACTTACACCAGTATCATTTCCTGTAAATAGGGTGGTGAAAATTACTGTAAATGCACCCTCACAGTAACACCTTCAAGGATCACAGAGATGATTATAAACTGAAGTTTTGTTTCTGAAGTTAAATGAATCCGTATAGTCTTTTGTCCCCGAGGCCATAAGGCTATTCAAATCCTCCCAGCGACTGCAGGTTAGAATAGACTGAACTGACTGAATACTCACCTGCTCACCTGTCACTCATTACTGATTATGTTAACCTGGCACAACTGCATTTACATTTTCTTTTGTTATTTACACCCTATTTCCATTTTCCAATTATTTAGATATTCACCCTCAGCTAGCATTTCATATTTCACCTTCTGTGCTATTCATTTTTTATACTTTCCGGCATTCTTTATTTAATTCAGTCTTTATTTTTTACTTCTACTTTTACGTTCTACTTTTCAGCAACTTTTGTTTGGTATGCATTTTTAATTTCTCCTATTTGGGATCAGTAGGACCTGATAAGTATGAAAAACTAAACATTATCAACGACAATAAAGTCCCAGTGTCCTCAAACAAGACGATAAAAAAGTCCCTGTGTCTTCAAATGAGTACTACCTGATTTAGTGTCTTAGCTTGTTACTGTTGCTAAAATTGGTCACATCTGTTGCCATATCAAACTACGAACATTATTAATCATAAATAAACAAGTTTCAACCATAAAATGTGATCAGGCTTGGACCTTGTCCACTTTTGTGTTGGGATCAGCTGCAGACTAACTTGGCAGAGATGGCTGCCATGGGCGGCACGGCGGTGTGGTGGATAGCACTGTCACCTCACAGCGAGAGGGTTCTCGGTTCGATCCCGGGTGTGGGAGCCCTTCTGTGCAGAGTTTGCATGTTCTCCCCGTGTCAGCGTGGGTTCTCTCCAGGCACTCCGGCTTCCTCCCACAGTCCAAAGACATGCAGATTGGGGAATAGGTTAATTGATGACTCTAAATTGTCCGTAGGTGTGAATGTGAGCGTGAATGCTTGTCTGTCTCTATGTGTCAGCCCTGCGATAGTCTGGCGACCTGTCCAGGGTGTACCCTGCCTCTCGCCCGATGTCAGCTGGGATAGGCTCCAGCCCCCCTGTGACCCTCAAGAGGATGAAGCGGTTAGAAGATAAATGAATGAAAGATGGCTGCCATCTTGTTTTGTTTTTTTGTATTGTGGTCTTAATACCACTAGATGGCACAAAAAAGTGTCCAGGAACAAGGACAACAGGTCCAAGTTAAGTAGAATGAGGTATAAGGTCAAGTAAACCTAAAATGTGAGGTTTCAGGAGGATATATTTATCTTCAATTGCATTCATATCATCTACAGCAAAGTATTTATTACTTCTGCGCTGCACTTACATGTTAGTTTAATCACCTTATATTGCAATACCTGCACTGTCAGTTACCTAAATTTGCGCTACCATCCTATCTACTGAAGCAAGAGTTCTCTGAAGTATTCCTTGGACTAGAAAATAAATAATAATCTATCCATCTATCCATCTGTCCATCTATCCATCCATCCATCCATCCATCTTCCTTGCTACCTACCTACCTACCTACCTACCGTCCGTCCGTCCGTCCGTCCGTCTACCTACCTACCTCTAACCCTATCATCTATCTACCTACCTACCTATCAATCTGTCTACCTACCTACCTACCTACCATCTATCCATCCACCTACCTACCTACCTACCTACCTACCTACCTACCTATAAATAATACTAATGTTTTTTATAAGCCCTACACACATTAGAGGTACTTCTCAGAAAACAAATCACATGAATAAGATTTAAACTGTAAATTAGTATCTGTCAGTTTACTTTTGAGATCTTGGTAACAAAAGCCATTGGGACTTTTAGCCTTAATTTAGTTTTAGTTTTGTGGTTGGAAACAGTGAGTGTGACTTGAGGGAATCAACTGGTTTATTAGCATGTGAGGGGCACATTTAGCAGTGAAGCTACATATAGACACTGGCAAATTTACACACTGATGTGACCAGGGCCACGTTCAGCCAGAAGCACTCCACCCACATCCACCCTGGAGTGTGTGTGAGTGTGTGAGTGTGTGAAAGAGACAATGTAGTTGTCAGTTATAGTTAGGTGGTTGAATAAAGAACATCTGAACAGTAATAAATATTTTCCATCTACCAATTGTACATTTTGTTTAATCTGTTCGGCTGCTCTGACTGATTGAATTTTTAGCCTTAATGATACAGATATAATATGTAATATAAAACAACAGATTTGATCCAACACATTTTCACTCTTAACTCATCAAAAACTGGCACTTGGTCAGTGGCCCTACGCATTAAACTATGATGAAAACTATGACGAAATTTTGTCTCTGGCAGCTCTGTAGCTACAAGGTTACTGTAAAATCCTCCCTGAATTCTTGACAGTGTGCCATTTATGAAGTGTTGGATGCTCCAGTTTGTCCAGCAGGTGGCGGAAAAGTAACTGAAATGTCAGTCAGTCTAAATGTAGGAAATAAGAAGACCTTGGGAAAATGTTTGTTTCATTAATCTATGAAAAATCAATATGTGAACTAGACTATGAGGGACTTTTATAATAACGATGAGTTAAATAATGAGAAAAGGGCAAGCACCTGAATCATGTAATTAAAACAGTTTTGTTCGCTGTTGGTGTTGTGTATTTATTACTATATATGTTTTGTCTTTAATTTTTTATCACGTTAATCCAAATCATGGGACTGAGCAGTCATCTCTTGGTATTTGTTGCACAGTTTACAGATATATTTTGTATAATAACAATTTCATATTCAATTATATATATTACAGTATTCAATTATATTTAATTATATTATATTATATTAATAATATAACATGATCTTGGGTATACCATAATAAAAGTGTGTTGATAATATTACATACAAATATTTAGAAAAAATAAAAAAAAATTGAAGCTACATTACATAAATAATAAAAAGCATTTTAATATGTATGTGTATAGATAAAAAAATATATATTTTCCCTGTTAATATAATATGTATGTAGTTTTCCTTTTTTTAGCCTACTTCTTTCTTTACTGCTACTTTTGTTGACTTTGTTTAGTTTATCTTAATGTGTTATTCTATTGTAAAATAATATACTTAAATACGTGTTTCTACACTGTCTATTTGTGTAAAATTATATTATATTATATATATACACATATATTATATTACATAGTAGTAAAAATTGCTACTTATTTGGTTATATATAGGCTACATGATATATGCACATGATAATATGCTATATCATAACGTAATATAGTACATATTACATAATAAATTAATGTAAATTTTTAAATTTAAAACAAATTAAAAATGTAAATAAATAAAATCAGCTCATCTGTTTATCATCTGTTTCTGATTTTTTTTTATAAAAATCAAAACGTTATTTATAACAATGAGGTAGACAATAATTTTTCAGGGAGACAACAACATATCAGAGGTAGTAAAAGTCAATTTACATTAAGACCTAGAGTTTAACTATTTTAAAGGATGTACATTTACTTTAAAGTCTTCGTAATTGTTTTTGTTCCTCATATCTTGTAGTCACTACACCATCTGTTTATGAATTAAAATTTCTTGATTCACTTCTGTGACGTCAGCGGACAATACCAACTGTCAGAGCAGCCGCGGGGGAGGCCGGATCAAACAACATGGCAGTTCAACACCTGAGAAACCAGCCACTACTTGAACAGTCGGCTTCATCGCTGAACGGATATTCTCTCTTTGTAACCCGTCACTTTTTACACGCGCTACATCTGTGCCGACGGTTTACCGAGCCGTGTCTCTTCACCCCCCGCCCGTGAGCCCTCCGCCGGGGACTGAGCCGTGCTCTCGGTCGGTATCATTCACAGTGGAGCGGATGTGCGCTTCCGCTTTGGCTGCAGCAGTGTTGTCACAGCGGGAGGATGAACAACCAGAAATGTAGCACCTTATTTCAGAAACCAAGAGGACGGACGAGGATTATACAATGTATCTACGTGGTGGGCTTCATGGTGAGTAGCTTAGAGTACACATGAATGAGTGAACTGTTCACGGTCATGATTTCATAACTCATAACTATGATGTGACAAACATTTCACAATACAGACATTAGACGTGTGTCATCTTTAAACTGTAGACAAGGTGTCTTTAAGGTGTTTGCACGTGGTTAAAATAAAAATACAGGCCAATTCTTAAATTTTCACGTCAGTTTAAGTTAACAAAACTCTAAGGTATGATGGTTTACAGTAACCTTAACCTCTTTATTATTCGCTTATTGTACATTTGTCGGGTGTATTGATGTCTTCAGCAGCATAAGCACACGTGTCATAGCCTATATTGCCTTTCACCTAAATTCTACCCCTAAAACACTCACCTGTCATGCTTACCTGCAGTAATATATTAAATATTCAAGCATGGTTTGGAAAATTTTAGCATATATTTGGTATTAAAACTGCATTAGAACATGTTCAATTTAAAAGTGATATCTGCAAACATAGACTTATGTGATAGCTATTGAAAGGTAAAACACATTAAGTACTTTAAAGTCTAATGTATGTAAACTACATATATATAAGTCATGTATATACTCACCATAGAGGATTATAAGCATACGTTGTACTGATGTGGCATCTTGGAAAGTGTTTTCTTTACTTTCTAGCCACTCAAAATCAAAATAAATACATATTATTTATGCATAGAAATACATTTGGGGTGTGTAGCTATTTTGAAATGTCACCCTAGATTAATCAGATATGTAGCTACTGAATAAGGCAGCTATTTAAGACCAAAGCAGGTTGTTCTGACACCTTTGAGTGTGTCGAGGGTCGCCTCTTCAAAACAATACTGTCAGTAAAATATGTTGCAAAGAGGACAGGTACTTCTTTGAATCTAAAAACACCCCATGCTAGAAATTATATCATAAACAACAAATGATGAGAATCCAAATATCCAAGTTGTTTTGAGAGCACACATTCCTCCTGGCTAAATGAATGAATACAGGTGACTGAAGGAATCCAGTCAGATCAGATTTTTGGCATGGGAGCCGACATAACCTGCTGAGGACAGTACTGTTACTGAAAGTTAAGCAGTTACTGTAACGAGTGGTGTTGGGACACTGTATGATCTGCTGTGTGACTTCAATCAAGAGCTGGCAGGAACTGAGCTCGTCTCAGCATGCAGATAAACAGGACGACTGATGAGAGTCTGAGGCTGCAGCTGACCTTAAACTCTCTTAGTTCAGTACTGGACATTAGTTTACGTGTCCCCTTCTGTTTAAAGATAGAGTCGTGATAATGATGATGATGAAAGCTTGACACCTCTGGGCTCATCCCTGCATTCTTTCTCCTTCACTTCCTTGTTTACTTAAGGACTTGTTTGGGGTGAGCATGATCATCCCGCTGCTGAGCCACCACGTGAAAGCTCTCGGAGCAAGTCCCACTGTGGCTGGTATTGTAGGTAAGTTGTAATCTATTTAAGTTACATCATAGCAGATGTACTCTGGGGTCAGGCATAATTAGGCAGCAAGCTCTGAGGAGTCTTGTGACCAAATAATTACCTCTTTGTCAGAGTTAAAGGGAAAGTTCACCCCAAGATCAAAAACACATGTTGTAACTCTTACCTGTAGGGCTGTTTATCAGTCTTGATAGTTCTGGTGTGAGTTGCAGAGCGTTGGAGATATCAGCCGTAGAGATGTCTGCCTTCTCTCTGATATAATGGAACTAGATGGCACTCAGCTTGTGGTGCACAGAGCGCCAAAAAAATACATTTGAAAAACACAACAACAATGTCTTTTTCCAGAAATCATGACTTGGTTACTTGAGATAAACCACAAACCTTGTTGTGAGCAGTTTCATAAAGGACCTGTTTCTTTCTACTGAACTACACCCATCAACTGTATCAAGGCGAGTAAGGAGGCGTGCATCTATTGCTAGCACATCTAGCACCACTGAGATAGCTAACATTACAGCTCAGCTGAGAAGGATGCCATTGACGTTTACGTCACACTGTCACAAGCACAAGCCTCCATGAGCAGATGCACGCTTACAACACGAGACAACTCAAACCAAAGCAAGTTAGGTTGATAAATAGAACTACAGGTAAGAGAGAAAATATCTACTTTTGATTTGGGGGTGAACTGTACCTTCAAAAGGTTTTATAAAAAGTCTGTTGTTTTTTGAAGAGAATGACTGTTAAGGACACATAACTGTTAACAAAACATCTGCAATGTGCACCACATATATGTTTCCAACAGTACTGTGGAAATATCTATTTAACCGTTCCTAAATTTGTTGGAATGCACCGTTTTGTTATTCAGAGCACCACACTCTCAGAGCAGCAGGGCATACTCTGGGCACACTGTCTTAGGAGACGAAGCAGCAGAGCACCAACCATAGTTAATGTGTCGTTAACCTAACTGTTTATTTATTAATGTAGAAATGGAACGTTGTGTCTTTGAACAACAGTGTCGTTTTAGTATAGAGACGTAGATTGGGCGGCAGGAGCTCAGTCCATAGGGACTTGGCTTTGGAACTGGAGGGTTGCAGGTTCAAGTCAAGTATTGAGTTTGGATTGGAAGCCGGGGAGGTGCCAGTTCACCTCCTGGGCACTGCTGAGGTACCCTTGAGTGGCTGCTTTGCTTGGTCTGCTGCCCCCGCAAACTTGCCCCAGATAAGCGGATGAAAACCGATGGATGGATGGATGTATTAATAGAGTATTTCTAATCTGAAATGTCTAGATAGGATCAATGACTGCACCCTAAGTTGCAGTGAATTGAGCTCTCTGGCCACCATAGTTTTGGACCGAGCAATTTAGATATGTAAATTTGTACTTTAAGGAAATCACGATTCACATTTTGTCAAAATTTTACAAAGTAAGTTATTAATAAATTAGTAATGAGGTGATGGAAAGATAAACTGACGATAGAATTTTTTGCAGCCATAGTAAATATAATACTGAAATCAAATGTGCTCCAAGCTTTAGTTAGGTTTGACTTACTGTGTACTAAAGTTGTCAAAAGTATTGATATTTAGATACTTTTTTGATACCATGTGTTTTAACCGAGACAATCTAGGTTAATTATACATTGGATAGTATTGAGGTACCAAAAGCTATGAAAAAGAAAAACAGATCTGCAGTCAGAGTTTCAACCTGAAGCTGCACAGATGAAACAACAGAGGAAAAAAATCAACTGCTCTTTGACCTGTGGCTGTTACGGCATTAAGTCCAGCAACAACCCCGCCATACATGTGACTGTAGGCGTGTCTTCAGTGACTTTTTCTGTTACAGCACTGTGTGCAAGTTGTTAGTTTTTTTTATACTAGTATTGTATCAAAGTTTAAATGTTTGGTATTGTGACAGCTCTACTGTATAAACATGTAATAATGTCCCATTGTCCTGGGCTGTAATTGTTGGTATTCCTGCTGTTGCATCTGAACACACATGGCGTCTGCTCTGTATTTTATATCACAAAAATAAACTAAAACAAATATGAATCTGTTGCAGGATCGACATACGGGATCTTACAGCTCTTCTCAAGCACAATAGTTGTAAGTATCCACTTTGTTTCTCTCTCTAAAAACCTAGACCTCCATCTCTGTCTCTAACCTCCACTCAGCCTCTCCTGCTCGAGGCATGCTCACAGTTAGTGGCCAAAGTGGTTGCATTCCATGTCATCTCTGGTATTTCATGAAAACAATAAACACTGGCTGTTTTAGGTTGGTTGCGGTCGAACAATACGCCCTGTCTGTGCACATTCACACGCACAAGCTACTCCTGGATATCTGCAGATGCACAAAAATCCCTCTTTTTACACATGAATTCATTTTTTACCCTTGAACACCCCCTGACTGGACACCGAGGAGACATTATTCAATGAACTACCCTTTGGATGACAAATGAAAGCCTTGATGATTAAAATTACGTCCCAACCGTTAAGAAGCTACTCAGAAATGCACGGCACTCCACAATAAGCACGTCATCTGAAGCAAGATTCTCAGCTCTCCACGTCTTTCTCCTGCCGCCCACAGCTCCTGAAAATTGGTTTAATTCTCAGGGGTCATGCGACAAATTAAAACAGATAAGGAGTCATCTGTTGGTTCCCGCGTGCAGACCGGCTGAATCCTGATAAACCTAAGGATACGTGAACAGCTGGGTCTCTATGATAATCCCACCAGGCTGCACCAGGAATACAGCAAACTCAATTGGTCCTAATTTCATTATTCCATCAGGTGTGTGTGTGTGCGTGTGTGTGTGTATGTGTGTGTGTGAGAGAGAAAGGCAGGGTGAGAATCTAATAAAGATTTGTATTAACAGCCTGGGCTCCTGTTAGAGAGGGAACTTGGGGTTTGGGGATTTCTGCTTCACTTTACTATTTCCGTACACTCCTTGTGAACAGAGATACTTTTTTCTGCTTGTCTCCATTTGTCGGGATTTGTCCTTAATCCCAGATCAGTGAATTAGGCTTCATGTTTAGGCCTCAACTCCACCCGTCCAGATGTTTCAAAGGACTGTACAAAGAGCCATAATCTCTCCTCTAAATGTCCTTTTTACAGAATGGAAAATTTGGTTCCGTCTCAGTTTGGATTGTGTGTCATTACCTGTGTGTGATTGGCAGGGCAGCTGGAGTGATGTGGTGGGACGGCGGTACTCTCTGCTGACCTGTCTGCTGCTAAGCGCTCTGGGCTACGGCCTGCTCGGAATGTCCACCAGCATTGCTTTGTTCGTACTCGCACGGATACCTGTGGGTAAGTCAGAGCACATTTTGACAAGTTAGAATAGGGAAAATCAGTGGTGCAAATAATAAAATTAAAGATAATTTAAGTCCATTTAACTTATCATAAATGTTGTGAATACACATGTCATTTTTCTACCATGATAAATCAATGTGAAAAAATCTAGTGACGTCAATAGAAATGTATTTTCAAATGTTGCTTAAAGGAATACTTAACCCCTCAAATGACCAGTTGTATATCAGTTACTCTCCATATGTTACTTTGAATTTGTGAAGAAAATTGTATTTTTCTCGCATGCCTCCACCGTGAAGGAATAATCCAGAAACTGAGAAAATTCTTGATGAAATGAAGTCATCGGGGTCCGCGTTTAACAACAGCTAAACTATATCAAAACATGCGTTTATAAACTCTCACACAACTCTTGCCCTTTCTGACAATCAATCCCCAGCCTGTTAGTTTGTGTTATTGTGTGACTGGTGTTTTAAAAGGGTTAATTCTAATTCAGCAGTCACGCAACAAAGCCCAGTTCAGACCAAAGATTCACAATGAGACAGAAACATTTTAGAACACTGCAGAGAAAAGTTGCAGCGGTGTGAACTGGCCGTCTGAGCTCGACTCGAGCCAGCTGATGGTGTCACCTGCAACTCAGCTGGTCAAATTGCTGGCAGCTGGTTTGAGAATGTAAATGCCCTGTCCCTGCCAAGCCCTCTGTTTCTGTCCTCACGTTGGCCAGTGTCAAACGGTGGGTCACTGCTGCTGCTCACTGTGTGTGCTCTCACACGGACACATTCTCATGGTAAACTAATTGGCACTGCTTACATATATTATTGGGGTGTATTTATTATGAATACAGTCCATCTGATTTTGTTTCTGTCTTTCACCATTTCATCACTACAAATGCAGCTGTAGCCAGTATCTCACTATCACTATCCTCATTCATATTTTAAGAAGAAATTATATTCAGCCACACAATAATCCTGAAAAGCTGGAAATCAGAACAGTACAGAGAGCTGTTGCATAGAGATGATATACTGTCTGATCTAGTTGCATGAACCGGCAGGTTTTTAGAACGTTGCAGAACGGTGCATTGCAAGTAGTTGTCTGTTTCAACTCATCTCATCGCGAATCTTTGGTCTGCACTGGGATTTACACAAACTAACTGATCAAGGCAGAGGTAGACCAGCACCAGCAGGTTTGTCAGTGGATTCTGGCTTTGAAGAGAGCATGGATAAGTTTTACTGTCAGTTCAGTTCCCTGATGGACAGGGCCGTCTGTTTGGGAAGTAGTGAGCATACAACTGGATCAATGAGACTTTGATTATACTGCACGAGTTGTGTTGGAGTTTGTAAATGAATGTTTTGATATAATTTTACTGTTGGTAAATGCAGCCTCATTTTACTTTAATTCATCAAGAATTTTATCAGTTTTTGGATTCTTCATTTACCGTGGAGCCATGCAAGAAAAACTAAATTTTCCTCACAAATTTAATGTAACACGGAGTGAGTAACTGGTATACAAACTGACATTTCGGAGTTGAAGTATTACTTTAACAGCTTGTACAGCATAAACAAGTGTCTTTCCAAATAATTAGTGCTTGATAGATCCAAATCAGAATATTTACCCCATTATTATTGTTATTTTCTTTACTATTAATTTTTTTTTAATGTATTTTTTTAAATATTTAATTTATATTTGATTTTTTATTTGTTGCTAAATTCACCAATATGTTTTTTGAGTTATTTATGGTTGTTTGATGGGCTTATAAAATGTAATGGGGAAAAAAAAAAAAACAGACTTCACTACAAGTTCTCCTGGTTAAATTTAAGGAACAATTAAGTTGTGTTGATAATTAGATACCTGCTTAATTTTCACTCTGAGGTAAATTCCTCATTCAAGTTCAAAGCCTCTGTGTCTTTGCTCTTGGGTAAAAAGAAATCATGACTAAAGGGAGGATCAGTCAGCTCCTCATTCTCACTACCTCGACTGTTTTCTGTCTCAGGGCTGTTCAAGCACTCCCTGTCCATCTGCAGAGCCCTGCTGTCTGACCTGGTGTCTGAGTCAGAGCGCCCTCTGGTGATGGGACACTTCAATGCAGCCTCCAGTGTTGGCTTCATCCTGGGTCCTGTGGTGGGTGGCTACCTCACGGAGCACGAGGGCGGCTTTTACACCTCCTCCTTCACCTGTGCGGTCATCTTTCTCACTAATGCAGGTGGGTGGACAATGGAGAGAAACAACTGGTTTAACTGTATTTGAAATCTTAATGTGACGTGTGTTTATCATTGCAGGGCTTGTGTGGATGCTGCCATGGAGCGAGACGCTTATTCAGCGTAATGACACTAACTCTAGCAACGATGCAAGTAAAGGTTGTCATGACAACAACTGTAGTAAGTCGGTTCAAAATGGCTCTCATGCCAACAGTCACCACCCAGTGTTGGCAGCAGAGACTGAGCCAGGCTCCGGAGCTCCAGGGAAGCACCGAGGTGGCTTCAGGTGGAGGGAGGTGTCTCTGCTCCAGCCTGCCTGGAGACAGCTGTCCTCGGTGGGCTCCAAAATCCACATGGTGGCCTCCTCTGACATGTGGGACCTCTTCCTGGTGCGGCTTCTGATGGCGATTGCTATCATGCTCTACTACAGTAACTTCTCTCTGGCCATGGAGGAGCGATTCTCACTCAAACCAAAGGTGACGGGGTATCTGATCAGCTACAGCAGCACCCTAGGGGCCCTGGCTGGGTTCCTGGTGGGTCCCGTCACCAAGCTCTATGGGAACAACATGCCCGCTCTGCTGCTCCACTCCACAGTTCTCACCTGTACACTCATCTTCCTGTACGCTGCAGCGCCCAGTGTGTCGCAGGTGCTGCTCACCTCCACCTTCTTTGCCATTTCCACCACTATTGGACGGACATGTATCACAGATCTGGAGCTGCAGAGAGGAGGGGTCCAGGCCAGCGGGACTCTGATCGGAGCTGGGCAGTCGGTTACGGCTGTCGGTCGAGTCCTGGCCCCTCTCCTGTCTGGTCTGGCCCAGGAGTTCAGCCCTTGTGGCCCCCCCAGTCTGGGAGTGGTGCTCGCTCTCGCAGCTGTAGGTTTACTGCTCATCAGGATCCCCAAATGGAACGGGAGAGGGACGACAAAAAAAGCCAAACTCTGAGTAACTGAGTTTAAAATCAATGCAAATACACCACACAGAGAAGTGCTCTTATTTGTAGGAGGCCAGCTGTGAGGATGAACAGCAGACTCAGTGGGAATGTTGTTTCCTGCTCAAATGCCTCTGACAAACTGACGACTTCACAGGGTCACAACGGCACGTCACAACCAGCACTGCAGTCCCTCTCTCAGGAGGAGCGGTTTCAAAAGTCAAACACAGTGCTGAGATGAAGTCAGGGCAGAAACATAAGGGCCTTGTGTCGGCACATACTGCTCGGGACAGCTTGGAAACAATGCACACTTTTATTTTTAATGTTCTCTAACCACTACATTGTCAAAAGTCCCTGAGGTTACTGTCAACTAGTGACGGGCAAAGCAGTTCTTCTCAGTGTAGTGACTCACAAGGATCTGTCCATCAAATAGATTTCTTCACTAAATCGGTCACTGGAGCTCTAACCGCCCGTAGTCCCACTTGCTGAACTGAAACACCTGCTGAATGTTCAGTCCAGTTCGACGACTAGTGAACTGAGAACTGAAAGCCAAAGTCGTACCCTATCATGTATAGCCAAGTGGCAACACTCTGGGGCTGAAACATGGGGCAAACTCAGCATGCCAAAAACTGCAGTTCCTCTAATGACCACTAGAGGCTGGCTCCAGAAGCAAGTCAATCCCTATAGACCCCCATGTTAAAATGACCAACTTCGCAGCAGAAATAAACACATTTACAGCCTGGTACAAAAACAGTTTTGGTCTCGAGAGCTAATTTTAACATTCATGACAATTGTAAGCAGACTGAATTTTTATTTAACTCACCCTTTTACCTTTTATCAAGGCTTGAAGTAACACATATTTAAGGGCAGGCTGCTTTGAGTGACGCGCTGTCTGTGAGGTGTCTGAGACAGATCCAAATGTGGTCACTCTGGCATCAAAAAACCAACATGGTGACAGCAAAAATGCTGAACTTAAGCTTCAAAACAGCACTCCACAAACCAATGAGTGATGTCTTGGTAGCTACATCCATTATTTTTACAGTCTGTTCGCAGCACCTAATTATTAGATATAAATTTGGTAGTACTTCCTACTTTGAGAGAAGACTATTCAGTGACAGCTGGGACATGGTCTTTGACTCTATGGGAGTTACGGGGTATATAACATGCAGTGTAACTGGAACTGCGATGTTGGAAGGGCTGCAGCAGATAGTGCTAGAAATAAAGGGATGGTGTCCACTAAGGTGCTTCTTGGGTGCACTTGAACAGATGGGGGTTGATATACAATAGAACATTTTAATTTAGAGCAGTGGTTCCCAACTGGTCCAATCACGGGGTCCAGATTTCACCTCAGTCATTAATTCAAGGTCCACACAGTTTAATACATTTAGCATCATGCTTTTGTTTGGCCATGTCGTCAAGCTAGTTTGCTGTCTCTGTTAAGTAGCTGTCCATTAGTCACTCAGTCTATAGCAGGAAATGGCACTCCAAAATAAAAGCTCTGCGCCTGAATTCACTGGACTTAAAAATAAAGCAAAGTTTACACATTTGTGAGTCACTTGCGGTCCATTCAGAGTTGACTTGTGACCCACTTTTGGACCGCGACCCACCAGTTGGGAACCACTGATATAGGAAGTATTTGTTTATGTTTTTTTTATTAAGGACCTTTTCAGTAATATATTCCAACTCAAGGCTGATTGCTGACCCCTCAGTGAACTAAATAAATCACCCCCATGTTCTATGACAGTGTGCCAGCTATTGAGCCTCTCAGCAACTGCAGACCAGCTTTCACTTGCATGTGTTGTACCCCAGTGATATGACGCAATATGAAGCTGTGACTTCTCTTTTTAACCTCCTTCCTTTGAGACTTCAAGACATGATAGGGTGGGAAAGAGGTAAGCCCAAGCAACTTATTCAGAGCTTTGAGCGTGCACTGTTCCCTCACAGTCAAAGGATCTGAGACAGTCTCTGGTTCAGCCACCCATTTTTCATATTGCAGGTTTCACCACAGAAGGTGTCAAGATTTAAAAGTCCCTGCACGAGGCTTGCAACTGAGGGAGAAACTAATTAATTGTTACAGGATATGATTCATTTCAGTTTGTTCACTCAAAAGATTTGTTCTTTTGAAAGAATCAGTAGTAAACAACAAAACAGGTCTGTGAACCTAGTCCAAATAACCTCTACTTATTTTCCAAAATAAAAGACGAAAGGTGATCATCTCACATTTCAGACAGTAATGCTTCACACACTCATAATGAGATTAATATAAAGTTGCTGTGGTGGAATTGGGCCTCCTGACCGCCCCAGGGTAGATCACACTGTTGTACAGTAGGAGGAACTAAGTTGGCTATAATTAATTTAACACATTTTACCTCAGTGCCAGCTGTTTCTCCAAATGCACTGCATCAGAAATGCTTCCTATGGTATATGAGCAGATGTTTCTGATTCTTGATTTTTTGTGTATTTAGGCTCTGTTTAAATGGACATTTTGAAAAATTGTTTTAAGTTTTTAAGTTAAGTTTCATTTGTAAAACAAGCACCACTGTTGTTTAAACACCCAGACACCACCTGGTTGAGATGGAAGATTGTATAAATTTGTGTAATGATGTCAGTGAATCCATGAGGTACATGCTAGATTGATGCCAAAAATCAGAAGGAATAAACAAAGTTTTATACATGAGTCTTGACTTTGGAGTTCTATATATGAAATACTGAAATCAATGCGGCAGTTTGGATGGGGCAGTCAGCTCTGTCATACGTATTTTCCCATCTTCTCTCCCTCTATGGGCGGTGCCTCAGTGCCACATTTATAAGCTTACATTATATCTAGAGATGCTGTGATACCATTTTTTCATCCTAAAACTGATTCCATTTCCTTAACTTGCATATCAACTGATACAGAGTACCGATCCAATACCATTGTGTTAAAAAAAATACAGCTGTATTTCACAAGCCCTGTATGGATGTGAAATTATTGCTATCACTGTGTGGCATGGCTCAAGTTAAATCCTTTGTAAAACATAAACACATTCACAGAATGAATGCTACAGAATGTTATCTAATTTGCCATTTTGCTAATGGCTGAAATTAATGAATTACTTGGTATTGAATCGGTGTAAAGACTCGTGTACTTGCCGCTACCAGATGCAACATTTCAGAGAGTGTAAGAGTCAGGGGGACAACATTTTTAAAAGTGGGCCAATATTATTCAAATTAATCATATTTCTACATGTATTTTGTATCTACTTGTACTTGCATTGACTGTTTAGATCTTGTATTCTTATTTGAAAAGCAGAGGTATGTGTGTCCTGGGCCAAAAAAAGCCCTCCAATGAATGATTAAAGTAAAATCAAACATGGATTGAGTAAATTATTGCAAGTTATTAAATCATCAGATCAGATCAGGAGTGAACAAATCATTTTTCTTCCTTATTGATTCAATTTTAAGGCTACTTTAATTAAATATTGGCCAAATTGTGCACAGAACTGAAATAGTTTTAAGAGTATAAGGCTGTTAACTCTGTTTTCCAGTCAAACCCAATTTATGCAATTTGAAGACAGTTCAGGGACCAGTATGCAGAAATATTTAAATAAACCACTTAAAAAAATGGCAATGCTCTTTTTTCCCTTGACAAAATTTTACTTAACTTTGGAGCATTATTTGGCTCCCTTTTTGGCAAGATAACATAACATGGTCGGTACCAGTGGATGCCTTAGGTCCTCTAGTTTAATGTGATACCAGTGTCTTCACTGTTGCTTTAAAATGGAGCCTGATACAGCAGGTTTTCTTTGCAAAAAAATACTCTGGCTCACTTCTTACCTTCAGCTCTGACATTACTGCCACTACCAGTCACACCTGCTGCTTCTTCACAATTCTGTCATCACCTCTCTGTATCCTGACCCTCTTTAGGAGCCCCTGATTTTTGGTGAGACATTCTGACTAAGCTCATCACGTTTACATCAGCAGCACTTGTGGGTTCTGCACATCACACACCTGACTCATATCAGATGGACTGCACCATTTCACAATACCTGCAGGGGGTGTCGGGTGGCATGTTGCAATGTGTTTTAATGATAGAATTACATTTATTTATTATGTAAAAACATATAGCTTGTATTGTCAGTGATATAAGTCAGGGAGTAAATTGTTGTACTTTATCCCATTCAAGGGTCAACCAAAAACCTTTTCATGGGGCCCCTCTTGGCCTTAGGTTGGGGTCATCTGTACCTTTTGACACACCCTGACAGAGGGCCTGATTAGTGGCATTTCAGATACTAATACTGGTATCAGAAACAACTCTGACTGTACCGAGTGTTTGACTGAGAATGACAGCTTTCAACAACATACAAAATTTATTACAGTAAAAGAAAAAATAAAATAAAGTGGTCCATCAGATTTGTGAGGTCTATCAGTGTAACCAGACAAACAAAAGGCCTCCAGTTGGTCCCAAGAGTACTTTGTACTGCACAGCAATAGTTCCTCATGTTAAACTGATATGGCCTGTATACAAAACTTATGTCTTCAAACATTCAACCGTCACACACCACAGGCAAACAAAAGTACAAAAAGTATAATATTTACATCTAAGGAAAGACAAATATTTACTGAAAATAAAATAGTTTAAATTAAGTTGTCTTTAAAAATCCTACAGGAAGATAAAAAGTATTTAAAATCACATTAATGTGAACGGATGAAACGGCTATACCTTTTAAAAACTGGCAGAATGACACAGTTCATAAACAGTCCCTTTACTGTGTTGCATTGTGTTTCTGATGAAGTGAACACCTCTGACTTCTTACTGTCCATTATGGCTCATTGTGGAGGATGCTTCACCTCTAATAAGAAATAAACGGACCCCCAGAGTTCACTAGTCTTTAACTGGAATGAACGCACAGCTGTGTGCAGAGACCCTGGAGCTGCTTGAGAACCTGAGCTGCAGTCCAGCTGCTCTTCAAAGCTCAGAGACATGATTACATCTTCTTGGGGTTCCACTGAGGCCGCCTGAGCAGAGGGTTTCGCGCTGTTTGGTTGTCTCTGGGTTCAGCCGCCCAGGCTGGAGGTGGAGGTGGAGACGAAGGCTGCTGCTGCTCTTCTGCTTCGTTGTGCGCGTTTCTGAAGTTATCAGCTGAGCTGCTGTCGTTGTCCAAGTGGCGGCGAGGAGCAGGCGCATGGGAATCACTGTAGGAGGAGTTTGTTCTGGACGGTCCACGCCCCGACCTGCCTCTGTCCTCCCCTGAGCTTTCATCCAGCACGTCAACAGAGGGCGCCTCTTTTAGGGTGTCCAACCTGCGCAGAGGCATCATGGCTCTGGAGGAGGAGCGGGCAGGCTGGCCGAACCGAGAGCGTCTGGAGGGGTAGGCCAGCTCTGACACTGTTTCTTGATCATCTGGGACAGGTAAGGAAAAGGGTAAAATTGTAAAGAAATAA
Organism: Epinephelus moara; assembly: GCF_006386435.1. NCBI lineage: Eukaryota > Metazoa > Chordata > Actinopteri > Perciformes > Serranidae > Epinephelus > Epinephelus moara. Next base: position 16,877,615 of record NC_065512.1, on the reverse strand, counting down.
TAGAGTGAATCATCAATACATTCACATGTTTGGCAAATATAATTTTAGCATGTTTGACATGAACATTTGCTATTTGGTAAAAACTAAAAACAACAATCAAAAGCTCTGGAACAAACTAACACCTGAACCTTGCTTTTAGGATGATTACTCCAACCATAAATCTACTTTAAGGGAAATTAAAGGGGAAAACTGGATGTTAAGGGGTGAAAAGTAGTTTGAGAATTTTACCTGTATAGCTCTGCCTCACAGGAGGGAATTTTGAGTCCAGACTTTTCCCAGCAGGAAGAGAGAAGTATTTGTAGGATTTGGGCACCACCTGAGAATAAACATGGGAATGAAACAGCAGAGTGCAAAGAGAGGAGAAAGGAGAATGAATGAATGAATTAAGGGTGGGATAAAGAAAGTAAACCTTGTGTTTAATTTGGGACACTTTGGGACAAGGTTCAATTCTGCTCTCGCTTCCTGATCTCCAGCTAAAATGCTGAGAATACACTGGATGTAGCAAGCCACAGTTACAGGGTTTCCTGCTTACCGATGACTGAAAGCTGCCAGGTCGGATGCTGCGGCGGATGCTGGCGTGGCGTCTTATCAATATCTCTTTGGTGTGGCTGTCATTGGGCAGAGCGTGCTTTCTTGTGTACGCCACCGTCTGGTGAAAGAGAACAAAAAGATCCAACATTACACAGCAGATCTGGACTCTTCCAGCTCACAGACTCCACCATTTTGGACGTGTTCATCTGGAATACAATTCACAAGTGAGCCAACAGGTGGCCACAGTGATTTCACCTGACAGTAACGTCAACTAACTGGCAAATAGATAAAAATGCTTTCAGAGGAGACGGCATTCTTTACAGCTCAGATTACTCAACCAAAACTGGCCACACCTGTCTGAGCTGAAAGGGTCCGTGTCTCTGTTTGAACTTTACGAGCTGCCACACTAACCTCTTTAATGCAGCGTACCCATCACGGTCAACATAGACCTGTCTGTCTGTCCTGCAGCTGTTAGACCTAAAACAAACATTTCTAACACTATAACCGCTGCCATTGTTCTTTACAGAACTGTCTCCCTTCAAAAAAATGCTCCATGATCTACTGCTCTGATCTGTTAACATTACAATTTAGATTCTCACCTCATAAAGTGTCAAATAGATTTTAAAAAATCACAATAACACTGTTGTTAAATGCAACAACTCTAACGTGATGTGAGTTTAAAGAGGCAACACGAGACCAGTTTTCCGAATGACCCGTGCATGATGTCAAATGTTAAAACAAACAGCAGATAAGAGGTGACGCTGAGTTTGTGTGTGAGAGCTGAAAAGAGCGGCTATTAAGACAATCTGACAATTTGTCCACTCAAGAACAGAAGCACATGCTCCCTGTTTGTCCACACATCAAAGCGTCTCCGTGGGTGAGGTCATGTCACTAATGGAAAAGTACTGCCGGCCGCAGTCTGTGGCTATGCAAAACAACTCACAGTTTCAGTACTGGAAGTGATCGCGTCATTGTGTGAGGCGTCACAGGAAATATATGTTTCCAGTTTATCAAATAAAATGAAGTCTGTTCACTTTTGATGAAGAATATGAATAAAGAGAGAATTTCAGGTGAAAGAATCTGACGCTGTTCTCTTGTCTTTTCAAGCTGCTACTCCATTTTCACGTATAAAACAAAGATGATATCAGGCGCACTTGGCTTCATTTAAGAGCCTAGAACATGTTCAGCTTTGTAGAAGAACACTTGAGACTGGGCTGCTGTCTGATCCATTGAGGCGAGACACTAATGTATGTACTGTAAGCACCTGCATGTTTACTGCAACAACAGCAAAATGCAAATGCATGCAGACTGGTGGCAGCTGTCCGCCTTTAGTCAATCAAACAGCTCCTCTGACAACAAAGTGGTTGTCCCTAACTGCTGCTTTAGTGTTGGAAGAAGTAGTCAGATCCTTTTCTTAAGTAAAAGTACCAACAGAACAATATAAAAATACTATATTACATATAAAAATCCTGCATTACCACTAATTAAATTTGTGACACCATCAGCCGGCTTGAGTCGAGCTCAGACGGCCAGTTCACACCGCTGCAACTTTTCTCTGCAACATTCTAAAATGGTTTTGTCTCATCACGAATCTTTGGTCTGAACTGGGGTTAACAGTGGGAGATAGAATCCTCTCCCATTGCAGGTAAACCAGAGCCGTTCACATGGCTCTGCAGTAGATGAGTATGCCTTTCTGTTTTCTATACTGGTGTTACGTTTAATGTCACAAACACTCTGGAAAACAGGTTAGTAAACAGCAGAAAGCAGCATGGAGGCCAGTGAAAATGTTATGGTAGTTACTTCTTTTGGATCTGTTAAGCCCAGTTCAGACCAAAGATTCGGGACGAGCAAGTTGAAACAGGCGACTACTTGCAATGCACTGTTCTGCAACGTTCTAAAAACCTGCCGGTTCACACCAATGCAACTAGATGAGATGGAGTATCATCTCTATGCAACAACTCTCTGTACTTCTGCTCTGATTTCCAGCTTTTCAGGCTTATTTTGTGGCTGAATATAATTTGTAGCTTCTTGAAATATGAATGAGGATACCGGCACACCGTGAGGACAGAAACAGAGGGCTCGGCAGATGGAGCACCTGCCGCAGCAGCAAGCAAACAGGTCACAGGTGAGCTCAGATGGCCAGTTCACACCGCTGCACCTTTTCTCTGCAACGTTCTAAAACAGTTTCATCTTGTTGCAAATCTTTGGTCTGAACTGGGCTTTATTTTTCCAGTCTCTCTTTTAAACCCTGTGCCAATTAATTTGAAATGATGTTCAGGTGTGGCTTGGACAAAGACGGATGGAATTTGTGGCTAAGATGACAAAGAGTCATAGAGGTTAACGACGGAGGCGACACATGTTACTACGTCATGCCAGAAAAGCAAAAATTAGCACGAGTGTTATGTTTACATTACTGTAGATCGGAGCTGGAGCTGAAAAATGCCCATGACTACTTAAGAGTCATTTGTCCTGGTAATGAATGCTGATGTAACCTTTTCCATTACAGACAAAAGCCAGATGTTAGTGGGTGTTAGTGGGTTTTTTGGCCAGTGGGAAAGAGGCTTTAGACATCTGAAATGTGACAAGGAGCCCCAAGGAAACCACTGGTTTCATCTTAAAAAATGCATTGCAACAATGTGCTTTGATAAGATCATCATGTGCTTTTAAAATATAAAATTATCATTTGAATTCTGCCAGATGTATGGAGTCAAAAATACATCCCTCTTAAATGTTGTGAAGTAAAAGTATGAAGTCGCTACACTCAAGTAAAGTACACATATCTCAATATTCTACTGAAATACGGTACTTGAATAAAAGTATTTAGTTACTTTCCTCCACTGTGATACGAGAAGAAAGGGAAAGGGATGGTGTACACACAGCTGTAATCCTGTTCAATATTATTTGATATCTCACCCGTTGCCTGATCTGGTACATGTTCTTGGACAGGATGTCATGCATGTTCTTCAGGTCAGGAGCCAGGAACTTCCTCTTAGGTTTAGCAGAGCTTTTCTTCTCCTCACTAAAACACAGATATTCAGAGAAATTACTTTCCTCCACCTCTTTGGGACAAGAGGTGTGACCATCAGAGAAAAAGAGAGACATAATAAAGGTTTCATACTAGAGAGAGACGATGGACGGAGCAGCGCTGATGTCTCCAGACACCGTGTCCAGGATCTCCATGGCGTTCTGCAGCTCCAGCTTCTTATACAGCGCCACGATACTGGACTCGGCCCGGTTGTCTCGGATCAGGATCTTCCGCAGGATTCGATTGTTGAACTTCATAAACCTGGCACAGAGAGGAGGGGGAATACATTGCTGAGTTTGTGTGAAACTGAGATATCTGAGATCAAAACAAACTATGCGTTTGTAATGAAGGAACAGGTAGGTTTTGGACAGCTATAGAGGTCCATCACACAAAAGAATAAACTATATCAGGCTCTGGCTACACAGCAACATTTCTTAGTATGATAACATCAAATATATGTTTGGGTGCAATTTTTGTTCTTTTTAAAATTCTTATTGCAACTGTCTTGTCTACTAAATTGAGCACAGCGTTCGTTCAGGCAGGACATGACATCAAGCTCAGCTCAAATCCCAGCTACATCAGCTGATCTCAAACAGCCCAATCGACTGATGGAGCAGCTGATTGATGGAAGGGGGTCAGCTGATAGATCATATGATCCCTTTCTACGCAACTAATTGGTGACTCTTATTCAGGGCGCCCTATTTAAACTGCTCTGGCCTGCCTACTGTTGCTGCTTCCTTAGGCTTTCTGTGTAGGCACATGGAAGGGCAGAGAGGCCCCAGAACAGAGTCATACTGCCAAATATAATACTGCAAATGGAAATAAAGTTTTCTTCCACTAAAGTGGTCCTGACTGAACTTTATTTGTGGCTATTTTTGTCTTGTTTACACTTTATAGTAATATTTATATTGCGTATATAGTATCTGGTAGCTCTTTTTTCATGCTTAATTGGCGCAAACAGAATTTTACTTTTTTAAAGTTATCTATCTGTCATAAATTCATTCTATTTTCAATTTTTTTTTTCAGTTGATGACGGGCTAAAATCTCTGACCCACATCTACTTCCCTGGTAATACAGCAATATGCACTTATTGCTTGTTTCAGAGGGTTTCTGTATTCAGTCTAGTCTTGAGCAGTTTAACACATAATCAGTGGGACCATTTAGGGCCACTGTCTTGCTGAACTGTACTGGAATTGAGGGGCTGTGTATAAAAAAGGCCGCTGTACACTTAATATGGATATTATTACCTTCAATTATCCTTGAATCTTTAAGTCAGTTAATCCAGTGTAATGTGTCAGAGTACAAACCCAAAACAAACATTTCACAGTCCTTTTACTTTCTGACTGCTTGTTTTGACTTGTTAAAATCTAATTAGAAATCTGCATTGTTGAGAAACCCGTCTCACAAGACGAGCATGGAGAGTGTGTAAACAAAGCCACAAGGAAGAGAAGGAACACTGGAGAAGGGAAAGAGACAAAGGATAAAGGGAGAAGTGAAAGCAGAGGTGACTGAAGTATGAGTGTGTCTGCAGTCACATAGGTTAAAATAGTGAAATCGAAATATAAATGTCAAATTCATATTATTTCAAAGTTATTACAACACTTAATTGTTGTAAGAGTAGCTGCTTCAGGCAACTATGCACCAAAACACAGGGACAGTTGTACCTGTAGTGCTAATTATCAATCTTGATTGGTTTGGTGTGAGTTGCAGAGCGTTGGAGATATCTGCCGCACCATTTTAGCTTCTACTGCTAACTCATCTAGCACCTCTGAGCTAGCTAACGTTTCAGAGCAGCCAATGAGGACGCCATCGATACGGCTGGCAGGTGTGGTTAGGTAGAAAGAAAATAGTCCCTACATGAAATTGCTCACAACAAGGTCTGTGGATTATCTTGAGCAATCAGGTCATGATTTCTCAAAAGAGAAATTGTTGTTGAGTTTTTCAAATGTATTTTTTGGCACTTTGAGCACCACAAGCTGAGTGCCATCTAGTTCCATTATATGTGAGAGAAGGCAGACATCTCTACGGCCGATATCTCCAACACTCTGCAACTCACACCAAAACAATCTAGACTGATAAATAGCACTACAGGTAAGAGGAAAAATATGTATTTTTGATTTTGGGGTGAACTGTCCCTTTAAACTGTGAGGGTAAAACAGTCAAATGGGGAACTGAGTAAAACATGTCGGAGCTTTAGGGAAAAAAAACGTCAGAGTCACTGCAGATGGCAGAAGTTGAACGCGACACCAAAGTCTGGTTTGCTGTCAACATTCCCACACAGTCCCCGAGTGAACAATAGCATTGTCAAAGAAACAACAAAGACAGAAACTGAGAACAGGTGAACTAAAACTGCCACCTCTCCTCCAGTTTCACCGCAGATTCTTTCTCTTTAAAGTTAAGATGCAGCAGTGAGTCATTTATGATGAAATGAAAGAAAATAAATTAAAGCTTTTTGTTGAGCAGACAGGAGAGAGAACGTTCTTACTTGTCCTTCCAGTAGAAGTGGCTCCACTGTCCACACAGGTCCTCAATGCCAGCTATGGTGTGCTCCATAAGCTGAGAGCAAAGGGAGACCTGTTAAAACTGTGCGCACACAAGTATTCCATCAACCACATTTACAACAGTCAAAACCTGTGGCATACCCTGCAGTGAATCTCCACGTTGATGGTGTCAAGATTGCGGTTGGTTCTGCGGACATTGATGAACTCGATCAAAGGTCGAATACTGATGCCCTGTGAAGGAGGAAAAGAGAGATGAGAGATTCAGCAGAACCCAGAAAAACATGAGGGGACAATCAAAATCCCAAATGGCTGTCAAAAGACTGGCCATTGATTAAATAAAGAGCTACAGAATTCAGCACCTTATGGCATCAGAAACAAGCTGGTGGAAAGACATCATTTTGATCTGACATTGATCTGACATTGAGTTGGAATGCAAGATCTTTATATCCAAAATCTACACAACCTACTAGATAATGAAATCAGCTCTGATATGGACTTTAAATCATGGTGTGTGCCAAAAAGAAAATCAGGTTTCTCTCCATTTAAGACAAAAAATATATAGCACACTAATATAAGTTAGATTTGCTGGATTTGTTAGAAAGACATCAATGATTCACAGCAAACTGTGTAAAATGTTTTGAGTATAAGCACAAAGATGCTCTCTTACCTGAAGAAAGACAGTGAAGAGGATGATAGCAATGGTGGCAGTGACAAAGAGCTGCTTGCGGCCGATGTTATCAGGAAGGGTGAAGGCCAAGGCGAATGAAATTGCCCCTCTCAGGCCACCGTAGGCCAGGCCAAATTGATCTTTTAGGTTAAATGGGATGGTGCGGAAAGGGTTAATGATCTGAGTCAGCACCAAGACACCTGTAAGGGAAGGAAGAAAAATGTCAGGTGTTATTCTTAACTTTAAAGCTGCATTAACTAATGTTTATATCAACTATGAATCAAGTAACTCTGTGTGATGTGCAGGTGGTTGTTTGTAGTGATGAACCTACAGAGAAAAATCACCTGACTCTGTAGTTCCCTTGAGCGCTACCAAACTTTAAAGCGTTCTTCAGCTCCTAGTTTTGGCTTTAGGGCACACAATTGTACTGTCTACTCCCATCAACATAGTTTCCAGCAGTAGCAGGCAACTATTTCAAGCCACTTAGCAACTAGCTGTTGAATATTTAGCTGCTAACTTTAGCTGCGTTTAGCCGATATTTCCCTCAGGAGCTGGTGGAGACCAAAACAGATCGATTGATACTTCTGCGTCAAATCGACTCCAGACGCATAGCCTACGCCGTAGCCTAACGTACACCTCCCCAGAAATGTAACTACATGTCGCAGCAACGCAGACCTCCTGTTTATTTTTCCCTCAGTGGAAACAAAGCTTTTATTTTCTTTAATTTCATGGATAAGAGACAATAAATTTTGAAGACATTAAAGCCTCCACAAAGTAACATTTTAAGTCTTAAGTGTGATTTATCCTGGCTTCATATGATCTCCACTATGCATTGGGCTAATTTCATTCATTCATTCATTCATCTTCTAACCGCTTCATCCTCTTGAGGGTCGCGGGGGAGCTGGAGCCTATCCCAGCTGACATTGGGCGAGAGGCAGGGTACACCCTGGACAGGTCGCCAGACTATCACAGGGCTGACACAAAGAGACAAACAACCATTCACGCTCACATTCACACCTACGGAGCATGGAGTTATCAATTAACCTAATCCCCAATCTGCATGTCTTTGGACTGTGGGAGGAAGCTGGAGTGCCCGGAGAAAACCCACGCTACAACGGGGAGAACATGCAAACTCCGCACAGAAGGGCTCCCACATCCGGGATCGAACCGGCAACCCTCTTGCTGTGAGGCGACAGTGCTGACCACCACACCACCGTGCCGCATTGGGCTAATTTATACAATGTAAAATGCCATAGGCTTGTGCTAATAACGTTAGCATGTTGTATTTGTGGGGAAATGTGTCCAGATAAAGACAAGTGTTTGTCTGTGAATGCTGCGAGTTATAGTGAAGCTGATTTGTGTACTTGTGTTTGAAATTGTCTCTATTAAGCCATGTTTAATGTGTGTTTTGAATCAACTAAACTTTACAGCACTACACAGAAACCCTGATGCCGACTAGTGAACTGCAGAGTGACACAGACACTCCACCGACAAAAAGAAAACAGGAACCCACTTGTAAAAACATTGCTTCATAGCACTACTAGTGATCAAATACTCCACAGTGCACCTTTCATCCTGCAACAAGACCAACAACATGACACAGATAGCCCCTGCCCTCTCCTTACCGAGACCCCTCCACACAAAAGCAAACAGCAGTGTGAACAGGATGTAGCCCCAGTTCCACTCATGCTCTGTTGTTATGGTGACGACCCCCAGGAAGAAGAAGATGAGCGTCTCTGAGATGGAGCCAAGCATCTTGACCACATGGCGGATGGTCGTGCAGGAACGCTGGGAGACATTTTCCTCCACGTAGTACTTCATGGTGAGAGCGCAGGTCACAATGCTGCAGAAGAACACAAACCGCTGCTGTGATGTTCCTGTATTCTTACAGCATTAAATATTTGGACCTGGAAAAAAAGTTAAAGTCTACTCACGCCATGATGGACGAGATGGCAAAGAGCTCAGCCACCAGATAGGCCAGGTAGCTGTACATGAATATGAAGAGTGGCTCGATCTCTCGAACCTTGGAGGTGAATCTTGTGGTGAAGGCGGCCACGAAGCCAAACAGGATACCGAAGCCCATCCCACCGAGCCCGACCACAAAGAACCGCGCCACCCCGAGGAAAACATCCACTGGCTCCACCACCGGCATCTCCGCCACAAAGTTGAACATGTTGTACAAGACCTGAAACATGTACACACATGCTGAATCACACATGCAAACACACACTCTTTTATGTGAAGCTTTCTGAACGTATGCACGTGCACGAACAGCCCACACACCCCTGTGACAGGTCATGGGTGGTGTCAGGGGCTGCGGCCACTACTGACACAGTTGCAGATAACAGTGATTTATTGGAATATTTACTCTGCTCTGTTTGCAATTTGATAATCTCATTTCACCAAGCGCGCTGAATGACTCACGGAAAAAGAGCATTTGCCAAAGCAGTTGGCTTTGTTCCTCCTGTTCTGCCGATACCACTGACAAACAACGAAAGCAGCTCATTGCTGTTTTCATGGTGATGTGGCTGTTTAACATCTGCTGTCTGACTTCACACGGCCATTAAAAGTACATTTTCACAGAAAGCAGGAAATTTGTAGACATTAGAAATAATGTGAGAGCCAAAGGCAAAGGCAGGCTACCTACCACACAGTACACAGACCACATTTAGCATTTTCTTCAAGGGTCTTCAATATTACAAGCAAAAACTTGCTATGCAGAATAAAGTTTCTGACAACAGTGTTAACTTTCCTTGACAGCTAGTAGTGTCTGCCACTAGTATGAATGCACACTTGATCAAACTAATGAAAAAATACTGTCATACTGAAAATATTGTAAAAAGGGTATGAAAAAAAGTGGTAAATAACATCCAGTAATGATAAATTCAAATAGTCACATTTGGAACCTGGAGGGTGTTACTGATGAGGAGGCTCAGGAGTTTATCTGAAAGAGGTGCAGCAGTACATCTTTAAGAAAAGGGTGGGGAACCACTGACTTAGCACACAGTTCATTTAAAGATACACTATGCAGGATTTTCCTACAAAAATGTACAGACTCATACAGAGGTAACCCCTCTCAATCATCACTTCTGACCCACTAGCAGTGTGTGGCAGTGTATTTTTCTGCAGACACTCTGCCCTCTGCCTGGATTTTCTTATTTGCCTCATATCTTCTGTGTTCAGGACATCTATGGCGTGTACCCCCGCAGTGCTCAGCTGAGGTCTGGGCTTTATCAAAAGGTAGCGACCAGGTGCCAGACTATTAACAGCAGGCACCCAAGAGAAAGAACACACATATAGCGAGGTGAAACGCCCAGTGAAAGCTAATCTGGAATTGGATTTTACTGTCACTTGTGCTGGGGAGTTTGTTCACAACAGTAACTGACAATCCTGCACGGTATAGTGGATACGACTAGTGATATATTTTTTGTTCTCAAGCAAAACACTGCAACAGACTATCTGTGACATTCAGTCAATCTGGACATTGTAGTTTTTATTTTTGGAGATTCATTTATTTCCCGTATCCGCTTATCCTGTTGAGGGTCGCGGGGGTGCTGGAGCCTATCCCAGCTGACATTGGGTGAGAGGCAGGGTACACCCTGGACAGCTCACCAGACTATCACAGGGCTGACACATAGAGACAGACAACCATTCACACTCACATTCACACCTATGGACAATTTAGAGTCACCAATTAACCTGCATGTCTTTGGACTGTGGGAGGAAGCCGGAGTACCCTGAGAAAACCCACACTGACACGGGGAGAACATGCAAACTCCACCCTGGTTTTGAAACCCTCTTGAAACCACCATACCAAGATTTGGAGTGCTAGTGGATATCAGACAGATATCAGACTCTAAACAAACTACTGCAGCTCAATGATGTGTTTTTAATAGTTTTTGGGAAACAATGGAGCTCTATGGCACAGAGGAATAAGCTGTATCAGGCTTTGGGTACACAGACAAAGATTGTTAGATCAATTCATTGTTGGTTGTGGTCTTTTGATGGGATTTGTTGTTAGTAAGAAACTCATCTATTAAACAGACTGTTCTGCTCTGGGATGAGTCTGTCGAACAAAGATCGTGGAAAAGGCAAACAGGAGCCATTTTTACAGCATTTACTAAAAGCGGATCTGTACATGGAAAGAGACGGCAACAGTTCCCTGTTTAAAATTTGCATATGTACGACACAGATGGTGCAGATGATAACCTGGCAGTCTCAGTTGCAGTTCTCACCTGAAGTACTTGTGTATCTGTGCTTTTGGCAAATATTACATCTCGTCTGATTTGTGCAATTCTGCTCTCTGTGCTCTCTGTGCAGACCACGCCTGGGTAAATGTTTGTCTTCACTTTCTGCATCAGTTCCGCTACTGTGTCCCAAACAAAAGGGTCGCCACACCAAAGCTAAACGCAGGTTGTTGGAGGTGGGTGGGGAGGGCTGAGCACAATAAGGAAGAAGGTGAGGGGGGAAATTTGAGCATGAGCTCAGTTCAGAGAAGTTTCAGACGGTGTTGTCTGCATGTGTTAACTCCGCCCATACAACCAAAAGCTACAGTGACCTCAGAAACTGGTTTGGCCGCATCTGAGCAAACAGACCTAAATCCTCAGACCTGCATACACAACTGTTTCATGCCTCTTACAACGTTCCCTCACTTCTATTTTTGAGTCGTTTATCTGTTCTGCAATCTTGCCTGCGCACACACATTTTGTTCTCATAAAAGCAAAAAAGAGGGTGAACTAATTGTACAGTATCTGACGAAACCTGAGCTGAGCCTTTAGAGAAAGAGTAGAAAAGCGCTGGAAAACATGATACTGGATCTGCCATTTTTTTTATAATAGCAGTCCTGAAATTAAGGGTCCAAACTGGGTTTCAGATGGTGGGTGGAGTCCCAGTAATCTCCATGTTGAACAATGTGTGTGATGCTGCTTTGTTCCCACACCAGTTGCAGCACTTTCCCAATTAATTGTTCTTTTATCTAGGCAGAGGTAGACAGAGGTCATAATTTTAAAATGTAATAATAGTAATTATTATTATTATTATAAATATAGTTTTCCCCTGGCTTTTTTCTTTTTTCCCTACTTTTTAAAATATTTTTCTAATTTTTTATTTATTTATTTTTGCAATTTGTGTGACTTTTTCTTTTTTCTTTTTTTTTCTACCAAATTTTACCAAAATAGCTCTTTGCCCTTTTCCCCATGTTTTTGCAAGAATCACACCAATCTAGTCAGAGTTCGAAGGTTTAAATACTTGTAAGGTGTGTCTGAAAGCAGCACAAGAAAAGGGTATGTGTGGTCCCGTATGACTTTGATTCATCAAGAATTTTCTCAGTTTCTTGAATTCATTGCTCACTATGGAGGCATGCAAGAAAAGCTAAGTTCTCTTCGCATATTCAGCCTAAGTCAGGGTGAGTTATCGATACACAAATGGTCATTTGAGGGGTGAAGTATTGCTTTAACAACAGGTTGTAACGGCACCTTGCTCTTTGCTCTGCATGTTTTCATAACAAGCAGTAGCCCTAAGGTATCCACAGCAGGCCAGCGTGTTGCAGCAAGTCTCAGCTTCGAGCAAAAGGTACAACCAACACCTGAAACAGTCCCTGTAACCTGCACAAACACAAACACACTACCTGAATCTCTGCCTCAGTCCACTCACCACAGTGACAGCATCATTGAAGAGGCATTCTCCAAACACCACGATGTAGAGCTGCTCGTTCACAGACACGTCTTCAAACACGCTCAGCACAGCCACAGGGTCCACGGCCGAGATGATGCTGGCGAACAGCAGGTTCTCCTGCAGGTTGATGTCCTGCACGCCAAACGCCTCAATCTGGCATATGGCAAACAGAGACATGCCAATGCCGACGCTGTTCCACAGAGTCCCCACCACTGCAAACCACAACACCTGCAAACAGAAATGTCAGAGTTTCTCTTTGAGATCAAGAAGATGAATCTGTTTTGGGAAAGCTGTGGCTGACTTGTAACGCACCGTGCCAATGTTCTCAAAGAAAGGCCTGGTGGGCATGAAGTAGCCCGAGTCGAGGACAATCGGGGGCAGCATGTAGAGGAAGAAGACGTTGGTGGTGAGCACAGCGGGGGGCTCCTCGTGGACAGAGTGCATGATGCCACCCACGATCAGACCAATGCTGATCAGGAGACATGACTCTGGCACCCAGATGGTGATCTTGTGATACACATGGAAACCTGAGAGAAGAGATGTGAGGTCAGTTCAAAAACAGGAACAAGGCCGCATGTAAAAAAGCTCAATAATAAATAAAACATCAAATTGGGGCGTCGGTGGCTTAGTGGTAGAGCAGGCGCTCCATGTACAAGGCTGTTGCCGCAGCAGCCCGGGTTCAGGTCCAGCCTGTGGCCCTTTGCTGCGTGTCTCTCCCTCTCTCTCTCCCCCTTTCACACTTCACTGTCCTGTCGATTAAAGGCAAAAAATGCCCTAAAAAATATCTTTAAAAAAAATAAATATATAAATAAAACATCAAATTAAGTTTGTTTTAAATTATTATTTTTATTTACAAGTTAATTTGACATTATTTAACTTAAAATAAACTTATTCTATTTTAAATCTAACATTTTTATTTTATCTTAAATTTCATAATAGGAATAGGAATAATATTTTTATTATATTTAATTTTGAATGAAATAATAAATCTAAAATAAATAATAAATAAATTCATTTTAAAATAATACATGTAATAATCAATAAAATAAAAAATTAAATTGAGTTTTTTTTCAATTATTTTTTATTAGTTTGTTTGAAATTATTAAATTTAAAATAAACTTTTATTTTAAATTTACTAATTTATTTCATTTTAAATTTCATAATAGGAATAATATTTTTATTATATTTTATTTCATTTTAAATGAAATAATAAATTAAAAATAAATAATGATGAATAAATAAATAAATATATAAATAATACATGTAATAATAAATAAAATAAAATCAAGTTTATTTCACACTATTATTTTTCTATTTAAAAGTCTTATATATAAGACGTATTTTGAAATTATAAATTTAATGTAAACTTTTTTATTTTAAAGTTAATAATTTATTTTATTTAAAGTTTCATAATAAATTCAAAGTATATAATAATAAATAAAAAAAATTTTTTTTAAATAATACATTTAATAATAAAATACAATACAGTTTATTGTAAATTACTACTTTTTTTATTTAAAAGTTAATTTGCATTAGAAGTTTATTTGACAGGGACCAGGTAGAGCAAACATAAATTCCAACACTTAAAATCTGATGCATTCTACTGAGATATCCAAAATATTATTTTCTTCCACAGTCCCTGAGTCAATTAAAAAAAATAAAATAAAATAAAATTGACAAAATAATCACAGAGCTGGATCTTAACCTATCAGCAGTTTGAACAAATGTTACTGTTACTCACCAATCTTTGCGAATGAGGCCAGCAGCACCCACAGAGTAATCTCAAAAGGTATCTGTATTCTCGGGTAATCCATTGTAAACACTGGTAAATTTGCCTTCTCCGCGTCTGGAAAGGCCTGTGGGCCATTATCAGGCTTAACGGGGGGCAATATGGTGACACTGCCGGTTGGTTTGGGAGGGATTTCTCCTCTGGAGCCATATAGAAGGCTTAGAAATGTCAAAATGATGAGTAACACTCCTTGTCTCCTGCTAATGCTTAAATCCATCGTGCACAAAAACCACAGCTCCAACACAGTAATCCAAACTGATGCGAGTATCAATCACTCCATTGAACTTCACAGCCCAACAAAGAAAAACAGTTGAGGTGAGAACAAGCTCAGCTTCTCCTCCAGATGTTTGTGATTTTAATTTCCACGCATGTTCTCACTCCATCTACAGCAGTGAAGCCTTATTTAACTTTTCCCCAGAGCTCCTGGAGGTTGTGTGATCCGGTTGGAGTCTCCTTCAAACTGCAGGACAACACACACCTGTGGTTTACCTGCAGCGCGGCCACGAGTTCCGATACAGGCTGGGCGCGGCCCCGAGTCCTGCTCTGATTGGGTGTCACCTGGAGCAGATATAAAGGGTGGGGCGCGGTGCTGCTGCGGGCCATTCAGGGGCCAATCTTAAGTTTCGGTGATTCCAGTTTCCTGAGCCACACTGGTTTCAACTTTCACCTGTAACACAGACTTTTATCTGATGTATCTGAAGTGGTTTGGGAAGTACAGACTGCAAAGGTTAATGGATTTAATCAGGCCATTTCACTAAAATGTGAAAACCTAAAGCATATTTTAGGAGTCAGGCTGATATAATTCAGTTTCTTCTCAAATTCAATGATGACCTTTCCAGCTATTCCTGAATAACATCTTTACTCTTACCCTGACTTTAAGGACAAGACACTGCCCCTTACACGGCCCCGTAATATTTAGAACATGTTCATTTGTCTCCCCCAATAAAAAACATGAAAGTGGTAAAGGACTTAAATATATTTACACCACAAATTGATGCAGAAAGGGCACAAATTGTTGCACAGAAATGAACCAGAATGCTGGAATGCTGGAAATGTAGTGTTTAATGCTCAAAATTCTCTGGCAGAGGACCTCTAAACCTCTTGTTTCATATGTGGTTTTGCATTTTCCAGTCGGCCACCATAGTTAGCAGCCCCTCTACGACAAGCAGCGATGGAAAAACACAATTTTTTGGACACAAAACTGATTTATTCAGTGTTTTTACCATGATGATTTGGCTCCCAGTAAAAATCTCCCGAACATCTGGATCTTAAGTTATCAGAGAAACAGCTATGCAAGCACACAGGTGTTAAGATAGCTGTCTGTCTCTGATGGGCCAAACAACAAAGGAGAAACACTAATTTGTCGTGAAACTGCTTCAGTCAGTGTTCTAACTGGTTTAAATCATCTGGTGGGTTTGCTTTGGAGAGGAAGAGACCTCTGCCAATAATTTGGCTACATCTTACACACTGCGCCTTTAAGTTTCATTGTTTCTTTGTTTTTTTAATTTATCTCGTGATTTTGACCTAGTATCTCATAGTTTTGAAATAATTCAATTTAACTTTATAAATAAAGTCTGCCTGCTGACTTTTTTAAAAACTCTTTCCAACATACTTTTGACTTACATCATAATGTTGAGTTAGTTTGTTAAAATTATGATTTAATGTCTCATCATTTTGACTTAACCTCCTGAGACCCGAACTTTTGTTTGGTATGCATTTTTAATTTCTCTTAACTATTGGGGGACCTGATAAGTATAAAAATAAAACACTGTCAACGGTAATAAAGTCCCAATGTCCTCAAACGAGTACTTCTTGATTAACAGCGCCTTATCTTGTAACTGTTGCTAAATTTGGTCAAATTTGTTGCCGTATCAAACTACAAACATTCTTAATCATAAATAAACAAGTTTCAACCATAAAATGTGATCAGGTTTTGGATCTTGTCCACTTTTGTGTTGGGATCAGCTGCAGACTGACTTGGCAGAGATGGCTGCCATCTTGTTTTTACATGGATTAGTGTATTGTGCTCTTACTACTACTAGATGGCACAAAAATTGTCCATGAACGAGGACAACAGGTCTGAGTTAAGTAGAATGAAGTGTAAGGTCAAGTAAACCTAAAATGTGATGTCATCATATGAGGACACAGGGTCTCAGGAGGGTAACGGTTGCCATGGAAGGAGCGGCTGAATCTCTTATTTTACACTGAACAAAAATATAAACGCAACACTTTTGTTTTTGCTCCCATTTTTCATGAGCTGAACTCAAAGATCTAAAACATTTTCTACACACACAAAAAACCATTTCCTCACAAATATTGTTCACAAATCTGTGTAAATCTGTGTTAGTGAGCACTTCTCCTTTATAATAATCCATCCCACCTCACAGGTGTGGCATATCAAGATGCTGATTAGACAGCATGATTATTGCACAGGTGTGCCTTAGGCTGGCCACAGTAAAAGGCCACTCTGAAATGTT
>NC_065512.1:16757718-16860437 GCF_006386435.1 Epinephelus moara | reverse complement strand
TAATCAGCATCTTGATATGCCACACCTGTGAGGTGGGATGGATTATCTCGGCAAAGGAGAAGTGCTCACTAACACAGATTTAGACAGATTTGTCAACAATATTTGAGGGAAATGGTCTTTTGTGTGTGTAGAAAATGTTTTAGATCTTTGAGATCATCTCATGAAAAATGGGAGCAAAAACAAAAGTGTTGCATTTATATTTTTGTTCAGTGTATTTTATATAAAAATAAGTCTCCTTCTTCCGTGGATTGAAAAAATAATAATATCTAAGGTGATGTAGGCCTATTCATGACAATAAACATGCCAGAATAATTGTGACTTCATGTATTATATTCATCATTCCTCTCTTGTGCTTTCAGTAGGTTACTTAACTGACAGAGATGTTGTTATTTTGCTCAATGTACAAACCCCCACGCTTCCTCCATGGACGTACAGTCCTCCACCCACCCACAGCAGCATGTGAGGTTATCCCTGGTGGCACCGTCACTCTGTGCAGACCGAGGCAGCAGCGCCCCCCGGTGGACAGAGGAGGAGCTGCGCCCGGCGGAGGTATTACGTCTCGATGTGTCAGAGGGAGTCAGGGCGAGTCTTGACTGCAGACATCGTCGAGTAGCAACCAGGATGCGCATCAATATGAAGAGAAACCTTCGCATTTCTCCAAACGGTATGATATATATATTATATTGATAACGTGTTTCTAATGTGGCATGTGATCATGTGTCGGTTTGTGGAGGGCGTTTGTTCCCACTGATGGATGCTGTGGCACAGAGAAAACAGCACCTCGCAGCAGGGGCAGAATAGGACGTGTTTACAGCCTCAGCCACAAATGTCGATTTATTATCTGCTTTTATTCTCGGTGTGTTTGTATGAATGGTGCTGAAGGAAGAGTCCACCCTGCAGCAGCAGCAGCAGCAGCAGCCTCTCTGGATGAGCATCAGCAGAGACCATGACGCAATAGTTGTTATTGTGAATAAATACATATCTACACTTTGAGTATAACGACACTATTATTGGCCAGTGGTGCCATAAATAGATTCCCATTGGACAGCTCTGCCCTCTCCTCTGTGTATGTGCACGCAGCAGGGCTGGAACACACAGGATGACACCCTGTTTCCTGCAGCTTTACACAAGGCCAGGGGAGTGTAGATGTGGGATTATAGAAAATAATGCTACATATGTGCTTGAATTTTTTTATATATATACTTGTTACATGTAAAACCGGATGTGTTGCTCATGAAACAGCGTGACACGGCATTGCAGGCCTCCCAGATGCTCCCAGCAGAGCGGAAAGGATTAGATTTGATCTGTTGAATCATTGTTTTCACTCTTTTCATAACACAGAGGAAACAACTCACCTCTAACTGTATGTTCTGGTTCTGTCTATCTCTTCAATCTGTGTCTGTATTTGATGATTTTTAAGGGTTAAATTGGAGATTTATGAACTTAAATGAGCCCTCAGTGTTTCCATACTTACAGTATAAGTGTGTGATCCTGTGGCATCAATGATAAGATTTCATTCATCATCATCATTATCATCATAGAGGGTTCCTGTCTCCTGCTCAGTTTACCGCTGTCTGGGTAACAAGAGCTGCTTCATGACTTCACTTCCTTTTCTTGTCTGTGTGTGTGTGAGTAAACTCGTTTGCATAATCTCCCCCTCTTTGATCAATTAGATCAGAGAGCAATTTATGGATCAGTCTCTGTGGATGTCGTCCATGTGTCCATGGTTACGCCAGACATTTCTACATCAGGTAGACGGTTTGCAGATCAAGGGACGATGGCAGATGGGCCCCGCTTAGGTCTGAGCTGAAGCAGGATCAATAGACTGAAACTGAGAGGTACATTGGGGTTACAGGGGGACACGGGGGAAAGGGAGATGGCTGGAGCACAGAAAGAAGAAGGGGAGGGTTGATGACTGAGCAGAAGAAGGAGAGGCATTTGGGAGAGATTTAAAGGGATGAGGAGGAGGTGAGTTAAGGATGAGGACATCTGAGAGGGAGAATGAGAGGCACTGCAGTGCAGCCGGTGCTGACAGCATCTGCAGGGGGCCAGCTGTGTGCCGCCAGCCTGACTAACTGGGTCATTTTGGTCTCCAGACCGCCCCAGAGGACTGTCTATACCACGAGGACCACCTGAATCCTCTCTGTCCTCTCACCACATCACATGCTTCATCACTGCATGTATACAATCTTTTCTCCTTCTGGAAGACCAAACTTACCTGATCTGGCTTTTTGAGGTCAGAGGTCACCTACAGAGGAGCAGCTGCTGGTCAGTATTCAGCCTTTTGCTCATGAGTGGATACTTGCTGTTAATGGGTCTGAACCCAGAAATCTATAACATCTAACCACACTGCAATTCATTATCTGTCGATAAGAGCTGGAACTATTAGTTGGTGGACAGAAAATGAATCAGCAGCTATTTTTATGATCAAATAATCACTTAATTTTTCAAGGAATAATATCAGACATTCTCCGGATCCAGCCCAGTCGCCAGTAGAAAATGTTGGCAGTGTATGTTTCTGCAAACCACGAATACATTTGCATGTTCATACGTATAAAGTGACGTAGTATATGAGCTGAGGAAGAGGTCCAGTTTGTAGGCCTCAGAATTGCATCTCTGCTTTTTGCAGACGATGTGGTTCTGTTGGCTTCATCACACTGTGACCTCCAGCAGGCACTGGGGCGTTTTTCAGCCGAGTGTGAAGCGGTCAATTGAGATTCAGCACCTCCAAGTCTGTATAGCCATAGTTCTCTGTCAGAAAACGGTGGTTGGGAGAGAGTTACTGCCCCAAGCGAGGGAGTTCAAGTATCTCGGGGTCTTGTTCACGAGTGAGGGTAGAATGGAGCATGAGATGGATCAATGGTTTGGCGCAGCGTCTGCAGTGATGCAGGCACTGTGCTGGACCGTCATGGTGAAGAGGGAGCTGAGCCAGAAGGCAAAGCTTTTGATTTACTGGTCCATCTACGTCCCAACCCTCACCTATGGTCATGAGCTCTGGGTAGTGACTGAAAGAATGAGATCATGGATACAAGCGGCCAAAATGAGTTTCCTCCGTGGGGTGGCTGGGCTCAGCCTTAGAGATAGGGTAAGGAGCTCGGACATTCAGAGGGAGCTCGGAGTAGAGCCGCTGCTTCATGCTGGAGGGATTACATATCTCGTCTGGCCTGGGAACACATTGGGGTCCCCTAGGAGGAGCTGGAAAGCGTTGCTGGGGAGAGAGACGTCTGGGGTGCTTTGCTTGGCCTGCTGCCGCCGTGACCTGGCTTTGGATCAGCGGTTGAAAATGGATGGATATATGAGCTGACTTTGTCATCTGGAGGTGGAGGAGATGATCGATGATGCAGGCAAGACACCTGCCAAGCTGCAGACCACTACAGACCAAACATTTGAGACAAACAAACAACATAAACGGTTGTGTTTTAGTGAGTCATTGCTGTTTTTCCAGCAGCTTGTTAGCCGCCACAAGTGGGTGTTTTTTAATGACCCGTTGCTGTGTTACCACCGGTTATAGTTTTCCTGAAAAGCAGTTGTTTATTAACATAACCATAACCAAGTGGTTTTTGGGAGTGGCGGTTTCTAGGAAGTTGTGATCATGGGGGAATTATGAGACAATGGGCCCCTGGGCAAAGATATACCAAAGCTCTCCCTCCACCTCTCCTGCAAAGGATCAAGACTTGCAGACTCTGTGGTGGCTTTACCACTTTTTTGTTGTTGTTTTTTGTTTCCTTGTTGTCCTTTTGTTTCTCTTTGAGGTCATTTTGTGTCTCAGTGTGGTTGTTTTGTGTCTCTTACCTCTTATCAACGTGACGTCATTTGTGGATTCCTTCAAATGAAAAGCGAAGACCAAAAATTCTAAAAGGAAGCTTTCTTAAGTTTCAACCTTAAAGGAGCTGCGTGAGACATCCAGATATCTATAATTCAGAGTTGCCATGTCTGCTGAGGCTGTCGCTGTGTTCACGCATTGGTGCATAGGATGCGTGGTCACTGAGGGAGGTTGTGTTCCTCTGTCTCCTCGAGGAGCTTCTGGGGGAATTTTTGTGTCTTTTTGAGATCATTTTGTGTCTATTTTGGTCATTTTTCATTTCTTTGTAGTCATTTTGTGTCTCTTTGTAGTTATTTTGTTACTCTGTGGATTGTCTTGCTGGTCTATATGTGTTCATTTGTGTTACATTTTGCAGATGAAGGCCGGGGGGGGCTGACACTCTGGGCCCCTGGGCCTGTGCCTGGTTGGCCTGACCAGTAATCCATTCATGACTGGGATGAGCATTTTTTGTCATTTTTGGGCCTGTAACAGAGCAATCAATTAATCAGTAAGTGAAGAAAATAATCAGCAGATGGACTGATAATAATACAGTTTTTCTATTTTGATTCACTTTGTCTGGTTAATATTTATTTTGATTAGTCTTGTATATGGAAAATGGAAAAGGGGATGTCTTGTTTTGTTTAACCAACAGTCCAAAATCCAAGGATATTCCAATTATGATACAAAACAAAGGAAAAAAGAAGCTGGAACAAAAGAAAATTTACCATTTCTTGCATTAAACAGTTCCCCAAAATTGCTGTTAATCAATTTTCCATCTGCTGATAAATCAGTTAATTGACAGAATGTTTCAATCAATCAATCAATCAATNCCAATGATTAACGAAACCCACATCATTTGCTGGACACCACCTGGACAGCCAGCGATTAAATGATGACATGCGGCTAAACATGTCATCAGTGGTCAGATTTGGGACCACTGATCACTCCCGGCCGTTGTGTCTCCCCATAAGCTGACCGCATGTGGCTGACAGTCAGACAGATGTGATGATGATGATGATCCGTCGCTCTCTGTGGCTTTACATTAGATCCACTGTGGGTTTCCTAGAGAGCTTCCCAACATGCCCCAGGCAGTGACGATAATGCAGATTACAGCATTTTAAAGACGGCTCCCTTTGACAACAACTCCCACACAGCCTAATGAGGCAGAGCATCCACGCTGTAATTGTCATCTGTTTTGGTCTCACATGAAGGTGCCAGAGCGGAGATTAAACTGGCAGAGAGCATCACACTCTGGATTTAGTGTGTGTGACTATGCAGATGAGTTTGAGTTTTGCGTGTGTGTGTGTCAACAGGAGACTTCATTTGTGTGCGGCGTGTGACGTCAAAACAGCTTCACGTGTAAAAATAGAGCTCTGATGTAGAAGTCTTTGCACATGAATGCACTGTGGCACACGCTCATTTGTTCTCATTTTGTCGGTGTGGCATCAAATAAACAGAAACACACACAACACCAGGTCTGTGTTTGGGAAGGAGAGAAATGTATTCCAGCTGATCACTCTGAGTGGATATTTGTGCGACACACACACACACAAGCACCAAAGAGGAAATGTTCAGCGGGTCTGACACGCCACAGGAAATGTAAACATTTACCTCTCAGATCAATTTGAAGCGCCTTTCAGCTCAGGTTAGTCATCAGACCACTTGCAGCATCCTTTTCCTTTCTTCCTAACCTTTCAGATTCTCCTCACATTTTCTATTTCCTCCTCCGTGTCTCTCTCTTCTTCTGTGGTTCAAATTTGTGCTTAGTTGTGCTTTGCAGGAGTCAAATCAATACACTGACATCTTGATTGCCTTGTTGCTGATTCTCACTCTCACACCAGTGTTTCCACAGTGTGCCACACTTGGCACAGTCTCAGTTTCCTGTTCTCTCACTGATTTGGCAGGTGCAGTCAGTGTTATGGAGGTAACAACATGAGCGGCGCTTTAACACTGTGGCTTTTGCATTATCGTCCAAAATGAGTATCTGACATAACAAATAAGTGTCTTGGTTTCACTATGAGTCGCACCGCAAGCACTTACTGGATGTGGTGGGATAATAATAGTTATGAAAACGTGTGGTTAAAGTGAGGAGGTTGAAGGTAATAACCAAGGCTTAATATGAGAAGGGATTTATTGAATTATCATTTGTTAAATTTTAGATAAGGAGAGATGTTAAAGGAGCACTTCACCCACACATGATCATTTGTATATCAATAACTCACTGTGTGTGTTATGTTGAATTTGTGAAGAATAGTTTTTCTTTCTCCAATACCTCCACTGTGCACGAAAAATCCAAAAACAGAGAAAGTTCTTAATGAATTGAAGTAAAAGGGGTCCACGCTTAACAACAGCAAAACTATGTCAAAACATCAGTTTAAAAACTCCCCTAACTCGTCCAATGCAAGACTCATTTATTTAATCGTATGCTCAGCACTTCCAAAACAAAGGCATTTTCCCTAAAACCTTACAATTGTAAGTAGGGATGCACCGAATATTCAGTAACCGAATATATTCGGCCGAATATTGCAAAAAAACACACATTCGGTATTCGGTGGAATAAGTTAAAAGCAAGGCCGAATAATAGCAGCGTGTTTTGATAACGCAATCAAACAGCGTGCCGTGACGGGCGGAGTAAAATGTCAGCAGTGTGGCGATCCGTCCCTCACTGCACTCGCATTTGTGACTAAAAATAGTTTTGAGCGAGCAAAATTCCAATTCAATCCAATCCAATTTTGGTACCGTGACAACACTAATCTGGAGGGGGTTCATCTGCAAAAACTAATGAAAAACTAAACAACGATATTCGGTATTCAGTACTCGGTATTCGGCCAAGCGTTTAATATTATTCGGCTTCAGCTTCGGCTTCGGCCACAAATTTTCATTTCGGTGCATCCCTAATTGTAAGGCACTTTCGTACTGGTATGGACGAAGAGCGTGCCGGACAAGCGCATCTTCTAACTCTGCTTAGTGCAATGCACAAGCAAAATCCAGATGCACGTTTGCCCAGCTGTGCTACACGTATGCAAAAGTGTTTTAAATAATAAGGTTAGGGCAAAAATGCCTGTGTGTATGAAAGTACTGAGTATACGACTGGATACGTGAGACTTGCATTGTGCTACAAGAGTTGTGTGAGTTTGTACACAGATGTTTTGATATAGTTTTGCTGTTGTTAAACGCAGACCCCCTTTTAATTTCAATATCAATTTTATTTATAAAGCCCAATGTCACAAATCACAATTTGCCTCAGAGGGCTTTACAGCATACGACATCCCTCTGCCCTTAGGACCCTCGCAGCAGATAAGGAAAAACTCCCCAAAAAAACCCTTTAATGGGGGGAAAAGAATGGTAGAAACCTCAGGAAGAGCAACTGAGGAGGGATCTCTCTTCCAGGACGGACAGACGTGCAATAGGTGACATACAGAACAGATCAGCATAATAAATTTGCAGTAATCCATTTGACAAAATGAGACATAAAGAGAGAGAGCCAGAGAGAGATGGAGGGCAGACAGCAATGACTTACTAGAATCCATCAATTTTGGATTCTTCTTACACCTTAGAGGCATGCGAGAAAGACAGAGAAAAGTTTTCCTCATAAAATCAATGAGTTCCTGATATACAGATGATCATTGTGCGGGTGAAGTATTCCTTTAAGTATTTTTGTGACTTTGTCTCTTAATCTAATAGTTTGTTTTAGAGCAGTATATCGGTCAGAAGATGATCAAGTTTTGTACTTATATTCATGGCTCCTAGAGGATGATTCTTGGTGATGTTAGTGGCCACCCGAACCTTTGTGTCACTCCTAGTGATGGGCAAATATGAACGAAGTTAGGGTTAGCCTGTCAAACATCCCAGTGCTCATGAATCCGTACTGTGTTGTAACGTAGTGTAGCAAGGGCACCGAGTGAACAAGCAGGCATCGATTAAATCAGACCCCTGCCAACTGAGGTTAATGATGCATTTATGTGCTTCTTAGATGTTCGCGCTTCCAACTTCAGTGTGTTCATGATCTTTAAGTTGTAATATAGAAACAGTCACAAGGCTGCGGAGGTAAACAAGACGTCTGCTACTCAAGTTATACTCAAAGATTTAAAGAACAGGGGCATCAGGGAAAATTCATGCTTCTCACAAGGTTAATCTTTTTTTAATGACTTCCTCTTCCTATTATTCCGTCGTTGATGGGTTTCTGTTCAATGCATGACCTCTCTATACTGTTTTGGGGAATTATGGAAATTCCCTCCTAATGTTGGCTGTCGTCACGCCCAGAGTAAAGGACTGTTTCTCTGGTGTTTGTTTTTATCGATCCTGAATTGCTTCATCTCATCCCCAGGATGTTAAGGTTGTAAGGTGTCATTTCCTCCCAGCTTCAGACATGATTTGGACTTTTCAGAATCTCAGCTGTCGTCTCATTTTGGTGTTAAGAGCCCAATTCTTCCTGCCATCTACTTTGCTAGGGATTTCACTGGAGGCAGTCGTGCGAGTTGTGGGCTCATGTGGGCCTTCACATCCAGATGTTGCTGCTTCTTTTGTTGCCGTTTCCGTAGCAAATAGAGGTTTTTATAGCTTTGCTTTCAATTAATGTTACTGTGTAGACAGAAGGGACCTCGTTCTAAAAATCTTCTTGTAGAGGAACAAGGCAATAAAATACTGAATAAAAAGTTAAGAGCTGTGTGAGACAGTTTCCCCAGTATCATAGAAGTTAATTGTAAAATAACTGGTGGTTCTTTGTGCCATTAGTTCGTCCAAAAGAAGACAAAAACACCAGTCGGGCCTAAATAGCATCAGGAGACGGAAGGTGAAGCTTCAGTCTGCTGCAGCTCTGTTTCATTTCCTACAGCTGTGTGAAAATTCACACAGCTGAATTTTCTTCCCGCTGCCTATATTTGCACATTATCAGAGGGAAAGAGATCAGTCGAGCGCCAACAGGAAACTGCACAACCTCTCATACTTCTCAGAATCATGCCAAGACAGACAGCCCACTTACATCAGTTATTCATTACTTTGACCTTGTGTATTGAAGACTGTAATGTGATGATGCATGTGTGCGAGGCCAGTAGCAACCTTCATGGCTAATTACGAGCGGTTTTCTAATTTTGTCTCAGCTGCCATCTTGATAAAAGCGTGACATCAGTATGTAAGAGTGGAAGAAGTCCAGTTTGTCTCGGCTGTTTCTGAGGGGACAGCAGATGATCGCTCTGTTGTTTTCTTCTGTCTTTCAGATTTATCATCGACAAACTTGTGACAGCTCAGATCAACACACACGAGGGAGACCAGCGAGCAAAGAACTGACGTGACAGTTTTGATTTTGAGGCCTCTCGACATTTTTCTGCTCTTCAGTCCTTTTTACTCTAAGAGTCCATCCTCAGCCCCCGACGTGAACCAACCATGTCCGGGAAGGAGCGCAGCCCCCGCCACCGGCCGTGGTCGGTCTACCGGGCCAACACGTTTGATCTCTCAGCTGAGATGATGGGGCTGGCTCTCTCGGGTAACTAAGTAACTGCTGCCATGGTAACCTGTTTACTTCATTGATGATGAAATAGCAGGGCGTTAAAAAGGAGCTCCCCCTCCTCTTTTCTCTTTATCCTTCAGGCAACAGTCAGGATCCAGACGAGCCTGTACTGGAGTTCAGTGTGGGTACGTTCATTATACACACTGCTGCATGAGGATCAGACTGTGTGTGTGCTTCTTGTATTGACAGAGCCCGCTTCATTTACACCAGCAGTTGATCATTAACAAATCTGAACAATGAATTGATTCTAGTAACCACAGTGACTATAGGCAGCTGTTGTCTGTGTATCCAAAGCCTCATTCATATGCTGTAGCTTCGTCATCTTAATTGTTTGACACGCGAAAACACATTTATGACCCACAATGCTGCACCGACTTCATTATGATGATCATGGGCACTGTAGTTTATTCTGAGTCAGTCCCACAACCACTGTGCTGCAGTAAAAACTTAATAGCACTCCAAATGTGTGTTAAGCCTGCAGCTGAAATTAGCTCCTAACAGCTGCACTTTTTGCTGCGGTTTGACTCATGTTTACTGAAAACTACAGTTCCCAGCTGTTTTAGGAAATTACAGAGCTTTAAAAAAAAGAAACAATATGTTTGTGCCAGGTTTTAAAGGGACAGTTCATCCCCAAAACAAAAGTACATATTTTTCCTCTTACTGGTGGTGCTGTTTATAAATCTAGATTATTTTGATGTGAGTTTCGAAGTGTTGGAGATATCAGCCATTGAGATGCATTTTCTCGATCAGTGGCTCCCAACTGGTGGGTCATGGGTCCTCTCTGAATGGACCGAAAGTGACTCAAAAACGTGTCAGGTTTGTAATAAACATTTTTTAGTAGAGAGCTTTTATTTTGAAGTGCTGTTTCCTGCTGTAGAGTGAGTGACAAATGGACTGCGACTTAACAGACAGCAACTAGCTTGACGACATGGCCAAAAGCAAGTGTGGTGTGAAATGTATTAAACTGTGCAGACCTTGAACTGTTGACTAAGGAGAAACCTGGCCTGTGGCTGGACCACTTCAGAAGGAAGTGTGCATCTACTCCTGAACAGGAGGTTCATATTCATGACAACACGAGATATTAATGGTGTTCTGCTTGACTGAGCATTAATGTTTGCTAGCTACACCGTTGGTGGGTGTACTTCAATAGAAAGAAAATAGTTCCTAGATGAAACTGCTCACAACAAGGTCTGTGAAATATCTTGAGTAACTGGGTCATGATTTCTGGAAAGAGACATTCATGATAATAGTATTATTACATTGTATTTATAGGGCACTTTTCATGGTACTGACAGATGCTGTACATTAGTTAAAAACAATCATAAAATAGAATGTGGTTAAATACACACATCATTCACACATTAAAAACTGTTTTGAAAAGATAAGTTCGAGGTCTCAAATGTGTTTCGGAAGAGAGTTTTCGAGGGTTAGGGTCCAGGCTTTGTCACCCCAGGTCCGGTGCTTGGTCCTGAGTAGTGGAGTCAGGAGGTTGGCCTCATAAGAGAGGCGACTGCAGGAAGTAGTGTGGCAGTGGAGCAGGTCGGTGAGGTAGGAGGGGGCCTGGTTAGAAGGATTGCTGTTGAGTTTTTCAATGTCTTTTTTTTTTTCTGCAATTTTTTCTGCCACCTAGTTCCATTATATTTAAGAGAAGGCAGGCATCTATACACCCGATATCTCCAACACTCTGTAACTCACACCAAAACAATCTAGACTGATGAACAGCTCTACAGGTAAGAGGAAAATAATGTATTCTCCTTATGTATGGGTGAACTGTCCTTTTAAATATTTATGTTTTTAGTAGCTCAAATAGGCTACACATCACAGATAAAGTAGGGAAGTTGGAAAGTATTGAGTAACGGACAAATGCATTGTTGGTTTTTGTCGTATATTAGTTCAGGAAGGACCCAAATGCAGAGCAGCAGGCAGGTTTAAAGTTTAACAAAAAGCAAAAAACATCTAGAGCAAGCAAGTAACAGAAAGTCCAAAAGAAAGAAGAACCAAAACTAAACTGAAGACCAGCGGGGATAATATGATGATCGGCTAATATTTGGTGAACAAAGGGAAGCAATTAACAGCTAAAAAGGTAGTTTTTCCCCTAGGAGTTGGTGGAGCCCAAAAACAGAGCTAAAAGAGACTGAATATTGGACTTACATTCACCAGAGACACAACTCCAAATGAATTATAATGCTGCCTCTCATTTGGGCAAAAACATTGATACAGCTTTAAAAGATGAGGGATGATGTGTCTTATCACTGATTGGCTCGAGGCGACTGCATCATTTGTGTGGACTGACTTGTTTAATTTTTATCCCTCAACCTGACAGCCTGCTGCTCATCAAGCACTGACAACTCAAAAATACTGTATTACATTCGTCCCATGGCCGAGGATTAGTGACCATCCCACTATTAAATCCCAGCGTCTGTAATCTCCCCCTGTGCTCATATGTTGCTGCAGCCTGCAGCGAGCTGGTCACTCCCTCTCTGGACCGTAAGCCAACCAGCTTCGTCGCCGTCAGCTGCACCACTCCGCCCCAGGCCTTCTGGACCAAGCACGCTCAAACTGAAATCATAGAGGTATGCTACTGTTCGCTTGCCCTTGCTTCCTGTCTGCTGTTGGAAACTTTGAAACGATCTCACCTCTCTCTGTCCTCAGGGCACCAGTAACCCTATCTTCCTGAGCAGCGTGGCGTTCTTTCAGGACTCTCTGATCACTCAGCAGACTCAGGTCAAGCTTTCTGTCTATGATGTAAAGGACCGCACACAGGGCACGGTGAGCCCAACACAAGAATAATTTCCTCTTCAAATTTCCTGTTAGGAAGTAGATAAAGTTTGTACCTACTAAATCCTTTATCATTTTCCTTTATGTGACAGATGTACATGCTTGGTTCGTCCATGTTCTCTGTGAAAGAGCTGCTGCAGGACAAACACCACAGACTGCACCTGACTCTCAGGTAACAGGCACACACACAATAAGCTCAGACACAAAATGATAGCCACTGCTTGATTTGGGTTCTGGGATGTTTAATTTACTCGATGTCACCGTGGGTCAGGTCAGCGGAGAACGAGCGTGTGGGGAACATCACCGTCATCGCCTGGCAGATAGAGGAGAAGCGCGAGCAGAGAGCTCCTGTTGCAAGGTTACAGAGAGGAGACACTGTTAATGGAAGGGTGAGTGATCGGAGAAAGTTCTGATGAGTCAGGACAGAAAGGTTTAGGTTTGCAAAAGACCTGAAATAATTGGAGGATTTATCGATTGTAAGGTGACAGAAAAATAATCAGCAACTGTTTAAATCATTGATTCACTGTTTAAAGGTCCAGTGTGTAAGATTTGGGGAGGTTTAGTGGCATCTAGTGGTGAGGATTGCAGATTGCAACCAGCTCAAACTAACTCCAGGTTAGAATGCCTTCAGTGTTCATTGTTCAGGAGGTTTTTACCAGGAGCTGAATTATCCACAGAGATCCCTTTCTTCCTCTCCAAAACAAACGACCCAGTGATTTAAACTGGTAAAAACACTGAATAAAGCTGTTTTACATTACAAATCATAATTTCTCCATTGCTCAGAGACGGGCCGCCAGCCCAGCACTGACTAATCTGTGCTCACTTTTTTTCTCTGATAACTTAAGATCCAGACACTCAGGAAGTTTTTATCGTGAGCTAAGTTATCCACAGAGGTCTCTTCCTCTCCAAAACAAATGGACCTGGTGATTTTAAGTAGTAAAAACACTGATAAATCAGTTTCACCTTAAAAAATTTGTGTTTTTCTGAAGCTGAGGGGCTGCAATTTATGGTGGCTGATGTGAAAATGCGAATGGCTGAACCCGGTCTCAATCTGAAGTCGTCGAAAGCCGTCACTTGGCCAGTGACTTGCGGCTTGCAGAAACCAACTTAAAAAGGCAACCTTTAGCATCAGCGTAATATGCGGCCGTTTGCTGTTATAGTTTAATGGCACCCGGCGGTGTCAGGGG
The DNA here is from genome assembly GCF_006386435.1 of Epinephelus moara. Lineage (NCBI taxonomy): Eukaryota > Metazoa > Chordata > Actinopteri > Perciformes > Serranidae > Epinephelus > Epinephelus moara. The sequence goes on along the minus strand of NC_065512.1, from coordinate 16,847,164 downwards.
GAAACGCGGTGGGAAAATTGACGAAAGTTAAGGCGACAAAAGTCCAAAGGGGGCAGGCGGGAGGGGTGCTGGGTGGGTCCAACAAGCACCAACTTTCACCTGATTGAGCAGTGTTCGTATCCAAACCCTGTTCATTTTTCCTAAACCTAACCACTTGCTTTTGTTGCCTAAACCCAACCATTTGTGTTTGTTATTGAAGGAAAAAATTGTCAATTCGCAGTGTTGTACCGATGTAGTTTACTTTGAAAGAGACTGTATATAAACGTTAAATTTCCTGTAAAAACAGACGTGTATCTTGAAAGAAGACAATGCATGTACCAGGCAGAACTTGACATGGTGTCCCAGAACGTTAACAACCAACGCACCCAGGGTACCTTGCATGTCGTTTGTGGACGTGGAAAGTCCATGACCCAAACATCAATATGTGAAGAGGTCAGAGCGAGAATGTGTTGAATGGCTTTATCTAGAGTCAGTATTTGGTTTGTCCGTCCTAGGCTGCTATAGAAACATGGCAGTGCAACATGCCGATCTCTGTAGACGAGGAATGACTCCCTATGTAGACATAAACAGCTCATTCTAAGGTAACGAAAACACAACAATTCTTACTTTCAAGTGATTATACACTAAAGAAAACATATATGTTATATTCCATTTCTGCCAATATATCCCCCTATATCCCACACACTGGACCTTTAACTTCTTTTTCTAACAAAATATGAAATACTCCTTTGTTTCAGCTTCTCAATTGTGAGGATTTGTCGCCTTTTGCCTTCTTATGTGTTAAAAAGAAAGAAAGATATGTTTCAGTTTTTGACTATTGGTTGAACAAAAAAGCAATTATCAGACATCATCTTGGGTTTTTGAAAACTGTGGTGTTCATGTTTCACTATTTTCCAAACAATTATCACAAAATCAAGACAATAATGAGCTGATTAATTGATAATTAATATAATAGTGATAGCCCTAGAAAATGTAGCTCATATTGTTTGCCTGGCTAAGTGTCTCCACCCTCCTCCGTCTCCGCCTGTTTCTGATTATACTGTTATAATAACAGGTCACAGATCATTGAGTGAGGAAAGGAAGACACATGGAGATTACTGTGGTTTTTACGTGTGCGTGCATGTGTGTGTGTGTGTATGTTAGATGGTTCTCCCTGTTGACGAAAGCCTGACTGAATCCATGGGTATGAGATCCAAGTCTTCATCTCTGTGTAAAGACCCTCTGCTAAAGGCTGGTGAGTGTATATGAACTAATTATAAACCTCCTGTATGACAATGTGAGATTATAGTAACAGGTGACATCATGGCGTCGCTAATGTTGATTGTATGTTTCAATGTGCTTCAGTTTTTGGGGGCGTCATGTCGCGAACGTACCGGTTCCCCACCACGGACGGCAACCACCTTCGGATCCTGGAGCAGATGGCGGAGAGCGCGCTCTCCCTGCATATTCCTCGACAGTTTGTGAAGCTGCTGCTGGAGGAAGACGCCGTCAGGTAACGTCTCAGAGTTGTCCGATCTCTTTTTTACAGTGTACAGCTCGGCCTTTTTTTCACAGACCTGTGCAAATGAGATGCAGATAGTTTAACCAGAGTGTGTTGTTCCCTTCTCAGAATAGTTTTAGCAGCCTGAGGAGATAAAGCTATCCACTCACTGTTTAGATAAATTAATCTTGCAAACCATCAGATTAATATTTCAGTCTAATACAGTGCACATTATCCTTTGCAGACATTAAACTGAAATGTGTGACATATCATGAACTGTAATATTCCTCTGTGCTCTATTATCGTATCATCATCATACGGTCGAAGAAGCATCATCATTACAACTCCCTCTGCTGCTGCTCTTACTAATGCTTACTTGTAATGTGGGTGGTTTGAGGAGCTGGACATGCTCAGCTGCAGACTTTAATTGAACAAGCTGCACAGACTTCAAGCTGTGAGATCATCAGCGTCTCGGCTGGATGTCTTGATCGTAAACGCTCTCATGTGATGTGCAGGGTGTGTGAGCTGGAGGAGCTGGGTGAGCTGTCCGCGTGCTGGGAGAACCTCAGGAGGCAGATCATCACGCAGTATCAGACCATCATCCTCACCTACCAGGAGACCATAAGTGACCTGCACGAATACAAAGGTTAGAAACACAAGCTATCTGTAACATAAAGGGGCAGACCACCAATTTTACAAGTCAAAGTCTATCAGTCACTGGAGGTACTAAAGAGCCTGGGAGAGCTTTGTCAAGTCAGAGAAAATCACCAGGGTGTGTCAGCTCAGGCACTGATTTACACTTTTATAACAGAAAGAAAGCTTTTATGGTTTCAAGACTTACAAGAGGACATTTTAGAGAGTGACACTCAAACTCAAACCATCAGTACTCGACTGAGAAGATACATCACAGTGGTGAAAATGAACAAATTTGATCCGAATATTCCTGACCAACACTATAACTGCAACACACATCATGGGACCCTCTACCACTGCTTATAGGAGTGTGTTGAGATCAAAAAATTCTGGCGGTCGATGCTGTAGTTTGCATCTTGGATGCCCTTATCCCCAGTATCTTTAGGTCTAGGCTCTGCTTGTTAGGCATGTTTCCAGACAGTTTTATCCTGCCTAGGAAAGAGAAAATGGTGGTTGAATACATTTGCAATAGTCGAGGCGTTCGGTTGCGCTCTGGGCTCTGACGAATGTGCATTGCCTGTCTCTTGGCCGATGGTTGAAGGATTTAACAGCGAGTTTGGCTCTTGACAAGGGCAAATGTGCTACAATGGGCCAAAATATTTCCATTAGGAGAAATGTGCTGCAGCTTCAGAAACAATCCCACATCAAAACAACATCTTTCTGCAGCACATTTCCTCATTTGCAGCACGTGTCTGTTGTTGTATTTGTGTTGGGTTTTTATACGTAAAGAGATAGGGTAAGGAACTCAGACGTCTGGAGGGAGCTCAGAGTAAAGTCGCTGCTCCTTCGCATCGAAAGGGGTCAGTTGAGGTGGTTCGGGCATCTGATCAGGATGCCTTCTGGGCACCTCCTGTTAAAGGTGTTCTGGGCGAGTCCAACTGGTAGGAGGTCCCGGGGCAGACCCAGAACATACTGGAGGGACTACATATCTCATCTGGCCTGGGAACGCCTTGGGGTCCCCCAGGAGGAGCTGGAAAGTGTTGCTGGGGAGAGCGACGTCTGGGGTGCTTTGCTTGGCCTGCTGCCCTGTGACCTCCCCCCGGACAAGCGGATGAAAATAGAAAAATGGATGTTTGTATGTTTTTTTTTTAATTGGCATTGTTTCTAAAGCTGTGGCATGTTTTTCCTAATGGGAATGTTTTGGTCCGTTGGAGCATGTTTGCCCATGTCGGCCAGCGCAGGACGAGTCTCACAAGGTGGTGGTTTTAAGTTTCATTATAGAGAGTGTACGATCCAGTATTTCTGGAGTTTGACCCTGTTAGGCACTGAAACGTGTATCTCTGCCTCTGCTGCATCGTCCCTCTCAGTTTCACAATTTTATGAAAGTGCATTAACAAATTGTTGGATGCCCCTTTAAGTAAAAATAAATGTTGCACAAAATAACCAGTAAAATATCCTATATATTTCTATTTCTATGTGAAACATCACATCATGACTTATCTATGCCCCATTACAGCATATACAGAAACAGTTAACCTCTTTCCTCTAATCTGCTCCCTCTCAGGTCCGTCATTTAAATCTAGTACGTTGAAAGCTGAGAGGAAGTTGGAGTTTATTCCTACTAACCTGCACATCCAGAGGATGAGAGTACAGGGAGAGACTGGCTATGGTAGGTTTATGTATATATGTTGTGTGTTTGCATCCCTTCATGTGTTCAAGGTTTTAATGATATTGTTTGTACAGTATCTTATTTCATCCTCTTTCTTACTGCCCTCTGATCAGACCGGACATACGATGTTGTGACCATCGGTGCTCCTGCTGCACATCATCAAGGCTTTAAAGGCTGTGGCCTCCGAAAACTGCTGCACAAGCTGGAAGAAGCCAGGAAACAGTGAGTAGAGCAGAAAATGCATGAGCTTCATGGTGGTGTTTGATAATGAGGGATTAATTAACCTTTGTCGTTTGTGTGATTTTATTTTCTGCCTCACTCAATCAGCACTTACGAGGAGGAAAGGTGAGATTACCTGTAGTATAAGTTTTTTGTGTGTATTTGAATTTGCTGTGTTTGCCATACTCATCTTCTCTGTCTGTCTCTCACACACATCAACACACACCCAAAGCTCTGCAGGCTCTGGCTCTGGCTCTAAAGTGATGGCGTACCAGCCTCAGGATGTTGTGAAAGCGAAGGAGCTGATTGGTCAAATAAACACTCTGAAGACACAAGTGTGTTACTACACCGAACGTCTGTCTCGAGCCGCCAAGGAGCGCTCAGCCAACGCTCTGGAGAGAACCCTGGCCATCCTAACAGAGAAGGTAAGAGAGCGCTCAGAGGAACTGAAGGGTCCTAATGTAGAGCTGTGTTATAGTTTCCTCACTCTTTCACTCTGCCTCAGCTTCTGACTTCCACTGTTTCCTCGACCTCTCGAGTTTTATCTCAGCGCTTATGGTCTGCATAGATACGATCAGTTCATGCAAGCTAAAATTGTCATTAAATTAAATTTTTGCAATCGAATACATTTAACCTAGAACCTAACGTATCACAACACAGACAGTTTCTTCCATATTTTTAATGTCATGGTTTATGAACTTTAAAGAGCATATTATGCCCCAAGTCACTGTTAATTTAACATCCACAGTCTAACCACATTTTTACCCGCCTCTGTCTCCGTCTCCTCCCTCAGACTCGTCAGTTGGTGACCGTGTGCGACTCCAAGCTGCTGTCCACAGCCATCCTCGCCCTGGCAGCCGCCCGCCCAGAGTTGACTCAGCGAAGCACCCCATCCCCGTCCTCCTCCTCCCTCTCACCTTCCTCACGTTCCCCATCACGCTCCCCCTCCCGCCACCCGACCTCCCCGTCTCGTGCTGCCACCTCGCCCTCTCGCCATGCGGCTCCACCGGAGGGCAGCGAAGGGAGTAAAAACAAGCGTGCTTCCTTGCAGGCAGATTTGCACGAGGAGTGGGTAAGAGGATTTCCAGCAACATTTTTGATGTCTTCTGTGGTTCCTTTTTTTATGTTAACTCTGTCTGTAATGTGTGTGTGTGTGTGTGTGTGTGTGTGTGTGTGTGTGTGCAGGAGAAGGTTTGGCTAAATGTTGATAAGAGCCTGGAGTGTGTGATCCAGAGGGTGGACCGGCTGCTGCATCGGGACAAAATCCAGAGCGACAGCAGCTCTGAGGACGTCTTCCTGCTCGCCAACGAGGAGCCGAGCAGCACTAAGAAAGGTACACACACACACACACACACAGCTGTATGGTGTGTGACTGAGGCACAGTCATGCACCAGTTTGTCTCACTGCTGAGCACAAAGATCAGAGTTGATATGAATGAGTCACTCTCAGTGGGTTTCCATAGTAACCGCGATGCTCTCTGGAAACGCCCTGAGCATAAAGACAAGGTTTTACCATCGTCATCATGATGTCATCCTCTGTTATCCTCACCATCCTCACATCCACCACATAACCTTCGACTAACATCATCATCATTCTCTCAGCAGACTCCTGTTTGCCTCTCACATCACATCTGCAGGGTCATAATTCATAATCATGTTAAGTCTGTCAGTGTTGCTGGATGTTTAAACTCTGAAATGTTTTGTTATAAATTGAACTGAAATTCTGTCCTTATCTAAACAAACCTTCTCTCCCTCGCAGATATCAGCCCAGAGGTAGAAAAGGTGGAAAAGACGTCTCCAGGTGAGAGCAATAATTCCTTAACAAACCATCCTGCATGTGCCAGAAGGGAAATTAAAGCCATATAGTCACTGTGATATATAAATAGCTTTTATTAGCCTTTATTATTTCATAGCCTTTATTTGCTGGAAGTAGGCCAACAATAGCTTCATAAACTAGAGAATGCCAATGAAAAAGTCTCTGAAATCATAAAGAGAGCCAGCCAACCTGAGTGTACAGGATACAGTGATGAGTTAGTGGCTTACAGTTGGTAATAAATCACAATGCACCATGATACACTGAGTTCAGAGCATGCAAACACTGGGTGGGTGAGTGCATTCATAAATAATACATCCTCCCAATCAAGCACAGTCAAGAATGTGGCAGAGACCAGTCTTTTTTGGCCAAGGAAGAGAAGCAGTCTCTGTTTCTAAAATAAAAACCCAGTTTCAGCTTCAGCTTTTTCACAAGTCGTTCAATGTGTGGCTTAAAAGAAAGACAATCTACTAACACAGTGTGCAGATGTTTATAAGATGAAATTGTTTGTAGTAGTATTATGTCATGTATTATTTATGTGTAAAATGAATTTGTTTACAACATAGAAACAAAGTTTAAGATGAAGATAAGATAAATTTTAATCAACTTCTTTAAAAAAAAAAAAAATCAGAAGATTTCAAGCCAAAATGTAAAATATTTTGTGAATTTCCAAGGATTATTTGCAATTTAATTTGCAATATTGTGAACTGAGGATATTAATTTAAAAACCACAATGAACAAATAAAGTTTTCTCAGTCTTGGGGTCATAAGTCCTGCTTGATATGCAGATAAGGTCATATGACATTTCTAGGACTAAAATATTGATACTTTTTTTCTGATATTCAGCATTCAACATTTTGAAATGTATTGTATTGTAGCGTGTCAGCAACTTAAATGGATTCACAAAATGTAAAGTTACCTTAAATTAAAGGGTTGAGAAACCCTCAACTGCTCTGACCATTAAAGTAACATGCATATAACTAATGGTATAAGGACATTAAAGGCAGCACGGTGGTGCAGTCTCACAACAAGAGGGTTCCTGGTTCAAACCCAGGGTGGGGGAGCCCTTCTGTGCGTTGAGAGTTTGCATGTTTTCCCAGTGTCAGCGTGGGTTTCCTCCAGGTACTCCAGCTTCCTCCCACAGTCCAAAGACACGCAGGTTAATTGGTGACTCTAAATTGTCCGTAGGTGTGAATGTGAGTGTGAATGGTTGTCTGTCTCTATGTGTCAGCCCTGTGATAGTCTGGTGACCTGTCCAGGGTGTACCCTGCCTCTCACCTAATGTCAGCTGGGATAGGCTGACATTGGATAAGCAGTTACAATTAGTACTATTGGATTTCATTTAGTTAAACACGTCAAAGATGCACCTTTTCTATTCAGCCTTTAATAGATCAGTGTCTGCCTCTTCCACGTCTGTACAGGTGTGTATTAATTGCTGTGTGCTGTGTCCACAGGTGAATGGAGCGAGGCTTTGTACCCACTCCTCACCACTCTGACGGACTGTGCGTCTCTAATGAGCGACAAAGCCAAGAAGGCCATGGTGTTCCTGCTGATGCAGGACAGCGCCCCCACCATCGCCATGAGCCTCACCCTGCAATATCGCCGCGACGTCGTCTTCTGCCAGACGGTCCGTCAACTTCTACTCCCCCCTTCTAACTTCTGCCTTTTAAACACATTGTTGCATTAAAAGCATGACCGTTATCCCTGTACTGATATGAGCTGTGCTGCTTACAGCTGACGGCACTGATCTGCGGCTTCGTCATCAAGCTGAGGAACTCTCTCTGTGACTCGGGCTTCCTCAGGCAGCTACACACCATCGGCTTACTGGTGCAGTACGAGGGCCTGCTCAGCACCTATGGTAACCTGAGTGTGAGGATGTGTGTGTGGACATTTATGCATGTTATAAATGTAAGTGAGTGCACACCTCAACCAAGGCTGTTAAAGACATGTTTAATCTAGATCATCATGTGTTGTGGCCGTTGAATGTTGGACCTAAAGGCAAACACAACCAGGAAACTTAATGGTTTGAGGCAGTTTATTTTAGTTTGAAAGGCAGATTAGTAGAAGGCAGAGCAGTCCAAATCAGGAGGCAGAAGACGAGGCTGGATGTGGCGGGTTATGGTTGAGGAATTGATGTCCAAAAAGTACAAAAAGACAGAGACAAAAAAAATAGAAGTCAGCCTAGATGTGTGTACCGCAGACAAGACTTAACGTTCTGGCAGAGTCTGGCTGTCTGAGCCAGGGTTTTGCGCTGCAATGGCTTGACTGTAAATGAGATTCAGGTGTGCAGGCTCAGCAGCTGCTGACAGGAGGATTGGCAGGAGGAGGGAACCAGAAGGAAATGCCCAGCAAACACAGACAGAGACACAATGATAACAAACATGAGACACTAGGCTGGGGAAACGTCATTCAGACAGCAGGATATTTTACTGGAAATACAGCAAACACTATTCAGAATTCAGATGATGGGACTAAGCATAACATTTATATGGATACCTGTTCATGTAGGAATCAGTGGAAATGAAATAGCTGACATGTGTGCAAAGGAGGCAACGAGAATTAATCATATTGACATACCAGTTTCTTTAAGTAAAACAGAAATGAATACGAAAATTAAGCACAAGTTAAAAGGAAGGTGGCAAAAGCAGTGGGAGGAAGACAGAACGGGCAGATGGTTTTGTAGAACTCAAAGAAAGGTAGGTGTGATTAGAAGGACGGTGAGATCCCGCAGAGATGAAACTATAATATCAAGACTACGATGCAGTTATTCAGGACTTAATAGCACACTGTTTGAAATAAAGGGACAGAACTCAGGGAACTGTGACTCTTGTGACCAAGAGGAAGCCATAGAGCATGTTGTACTTTACAGTGCAAAATATGAGGTTGAGAGAAGGTAACTTACATCGAACCTTCAAGAAATGAAGTTTTGATTTAAGAGATATTTTACAGACAAATTCAAGTGAGAGATATCAAACATACAGTATATATAAATGTAACGTCCTTGGCTGAGGTAACGATGTCTGTGATGACTCCTTGCTCCCTAAAGGTGAGGAGCTGGCCATGTTGGAGGACATGAGCGTCGGAGTGATGGACCTGAGAAATGTCACCTTTAAAGTCACCCAGGCAACTACGGGCTTTGCCCCAGACATGCTGCCAGTGATCACGGGAAACAGAAGCGGCTTCAACGTCAGGGTCCCGATGCCCGGTGTGATGTTCGACACTCTGCCGCGAGAGATCCAGAACGGGATGCTGCTGCGCGTACAGCCCGTCCTGTTCAACGTGGGGATCAACGAACAGCAGACGCTGGCTGAGAAGTGAGTCGCTGAGGTTAGAGGATAGGGCAGGTGGAGACGTTCAGGATGGAAAGAAAACTGTAATATCTTACTCATGTGTCCAGGTTTGGAGACACGTCACTACAAGAGGTGATCAACATGGAGAGCATGACTCGCCTCAGCTCGTACTACGACCAATTTAAAGAAGTCCTGCCAGAAGACTGTGAGTTTATATTCATACAAAACACTCTTATCTTCTTGCTCTCATATTTAACTCACCTCATCATTCCTCCTCTGTTCTCTCCTCAGGCCTGCCTCGCTCCCGCAGCACCACCAGTCTGCCCGAGCTGCTTAAACAGCTGAGCCAGAGCGTGAACGCCAAGAAAAGCAAGAACGTGGAGATTCTGTGGCAAGCAGCCGAGGTAGACTTTGCTTCTCATGTCTTCTCTATGCAAATTTAAAAGTTCTGTCTTCCTCCTCTAATCTCTTTCCCCTGAACCATGAAGGCATGTCGCCGCCTGAACGGAGTGCGTTTCACCAGCTGTAAGAGCGCCAAAGACCGCACGGCCATGTCCCTGACCCTGGAGCAGTGTCAGATCCTGCAGCAGGAGCACGCCCTCGCCCCACAGGTCTTCTACCAGGCCTTGGACTGTATGCGCAGGTCAGCTGATGATGATGAAAGCCATACATCTCACAGCTCATTTAGAAAAGTAAATAACGCATAGCTTCTGTTTCTTCACAGCGAGGGCTGCAGGAGAGAGAACACCATGAAGAATGTGGGATGTCGTAAATACGCCTTTAACTCTCTCCAGCTCAAGGCCTTCCCCAAACAATACCGCCCTCCAGAGGGGACGTACGGGAAAGTTGAGACCTAAGCGGACTCCTCGAGGCGGAGGAACACCAAAAGACTGACGGGGATAATGATGATAGCACCACACGAAAATACCAAACACAAACTGGAACAACAGCCCTTTGTTTTGTGCTTAGTCACTGTTAAGATGATTAATGTCCAAGTGCCAGTGCTACTGTAGATTGTTTTATAGCAGTTTCCCCCTCTCCTCCAGTAGTACTAGACTCACACTTTTCACGGCCACATCACAGCCAGAAACAGTAACAGTGGATTTCTGTGTGACATTGTAGCCAGTGTGCAGACAACACTGTTGGCGCCTGTACCAGTCGTAGCATCAGGAAGCGTTCAGCTGAGTCATTTTAACTCGTGTCCCTAGAAATAAGATATGCAGCCATTAGAAAGATGATGTGGGACTCGTGTTTGTGCTTCTCCCTAATGCTTTTATTTCATTTTATCAGTTTGTCTGTTAAAGATAAGAAGGTATTCTGTTTCTTTTCTTATTATCAACAAATCCCATGCAAAGACCAAAACCAGCAATGACCTTATCAAATGAATACTGGCTACTGATTCTGACAGTGCAGAGCTCCAGTGTCCTCCAAAAACTATAGACCAAATCAGAGTGACATCGCTCTAACAACAACAGTCACCCAGTCAGACAACCGGCAGTTGAGTTCAGTTGTGGAGATATGTTAATTTAATTATTAAAATGATTTCTGTTGTCATTTTCAGCCATAGCTGTAACGTTTAAAGATGATATTGTTCGACACTGTAGCCAAACTTGTCTGACTTTCCTGCTGTGCTTTTTTTATGTACTGTGTTGCTTGGCAAGCATCTTCCATAAATCAAATCAACCAGTGCGGAAGTTAAACAACAAACTACTGTGGACGGGGGCTGTAGCAAAATATATTTTAGCCATATAAAAGATCCGCCCTAAAAAATCAGTATCCATTTAAGTGTACGCAATATTTGAAAAATATTTCCACTGCTTTACCTTAGAACCAGAAACTGTGTTTTGCAAAGTAAAATTACTGCTTTTGTCAATGTTCTAAATATAGCGTACACTTAAACTGATATTGATTTCTTTTTTATAGGTGGCTAAAAGCCATCTGAGCCCTTTAAAAAACTATGTGTGCAACATATCCTTATCCAATGGTTCGTATGATACCTAACGAATAAGCGCCCCATGAATGACATTACGTACGTAATGTAAAGTTACATACCTGATGTAAAGTTGCATGGGTTGGGTTTAGGAAAAGAAAAGATGATGGACCTTAAAATAACTCATTTCTGCCCCGTTTCCACCAAACACTTTCGGTATGGTACCTTTGGAACCAAAAGTAACCCTTCAGACATGGTACCTACACCCTAGTGTTTCCACTGCAAACACTCTTAAATGTGGGCGGGGTTGTTGTCACTCACTGCTCCATCCAGCACCCACTGTATTTCCTCTTTTATCAGTCTGCACCTCGTTTATCGTCCACAGAACGAGGCTGCATGCTAACATTTTCTGAACAAAATAAAACAGGCTGCAGTGAGAGTCTCTCTCCATGGGATATTTAAAAATAGCGAGTTTGTGCATTTAGTCCTTCTCAGGCAAGCTCAGGGGTTTAGTGTTGCTGTAGCCCACAGGAAGGATGCTCCGCGATGCTTTTTTTCATTTTATAGGCACCCCAACAGAGGGGGGACCAAAAATGGGGACGGTACGGAACGGTTCCAACTTTTCACATTGGAAACAGGAAAAAAAAAAGCGTACTGAACTGAACTGTACCGTACTGCTCGGTGGAAATGGGGCTCTGGTTTCACACTATTCTGATCACGAATAGTGAGAAAGTCCTGTGTTTTTTGACCCATCCACCACAACAACCTTTCTTATTATGCAGACTTCAAGTCTTTGTACTAATGAAGCTCAGACAGACAGTTGAAGACGAAGTCATTCACCCTTTGCACACATGCTCACTCACTATCTCGAGGTGACATTGTCTGGGCACAGGGAAACACCTTCTCTCTCACCCTATCTCACTGCTCCTTATTTTAAATATGGTTCTTTCTCTGCCGTAGTTCTTTCTTGCTGCTGTCATGCGCACCCTCCCCCTCCCCATCACCACCTAGACTTTACAGATTCATCAGCCTCATCCACCTCAGCAGCCTCAGAGTCATCAGCCACCACCACCAGTGTCTAGACTCCATGTGGGGATTTATCTTGGTGCTGCTCAGATGCCCCTCGATCACAAAATATCTCCCTCTGGTGTCCAAGCGCCAAAGACGTCTGTTAAATCTTATTCAGCACAAATCATATGTTAATCTGTACACTCATATTCTGTATTAAATATTATATTTGCTTCATTCTTCTGTCTCTCCTGATTGAACCACCGTCTTTACTACAATTTTTTGTGCGTTATTTTTGTAGGTACATGTACAAACAGTGCATGGAAACAACCTAATTTGTGAGCAGTTTGTTTAGATTTATGTGTTCAGGAGCAACAAAGAGGGCAAGGAAGTCCGAAAGTATTGAGAGCCAATCAATGGATTGCTGGTTTTTGGTCTTTTCATGGGATTCATTGACAATAAAAACAATGAAGAATAATTTCAGTCTCATCCTTTAAGGCTACACTAGGCAAATTTCTGACCTAAAACACTAAGCAAAGCTGCTTTGAGAGCACACAGATCTTATTATATTGGTCAAGACAAGTTCAGCCTAATGGTAACAGCAGCAAAAAAGTATGTGATTGTCTGGAGATTACAAATTGTGACAACATTTTTTGAGAAATGAGCGTGTACCTTGCTGCCATTTGAAGCTGCCTACATGTGAAGTTGCCCAGTGTAGCTTTGATTAGACCAGTGGTTCCCAACTGGTGGCTTGTGATCCAAAAGTGGGTCGCGGGTCCATTCTTAATGGACCACAAGTGACTCACAATCATGTCGAGTGTTTGTAAGAACACTGAATTTCTGACATAGAGCTTTTATTTTGAAGTGCCGTTTCCTGCTGTAGAGTGAGTTACTAACCGACATGGCCAAACACAAGTATGACGCTGAATATATTAAACTGTTTGGACCTTGAACTACTGAGTAAGGAGAAATCTGGACCCGGGGACTGGACCAGTTGGGAACCATTGGATTAAACGATCAGGTTGTCAAACAAATGTCTTAGCCTGTTAACATATTTCTCTGGACCTAAAGTCAAAGCACTTGTTTTGTATATTTTAGTGCTTTTAGCCTGTTGCCTGTTTCCCTCCCACTGTCTCTCCTTCTTCTCGTCTTACTTCTTGAAACACATAAATATTCACCATATCACTCTCTACAACAAGCACAGATCTTAAAGACACAACTATCTAACGACACTATCTGGCTTTTGTATCACAACGAGATGTCTGATGTGATTTCTGAGGTCCTTCTGATGCTTCGCTGGAGGCTTCGATGAGGAGCTGGTTCAGTTGTGGTGCATCGCATTATTCTATAAACATATCTACAGATATTTAAGACATTTCTGCAGGTTATATGCAGCACTATAACGGTTCAATAGCCCTTCAGACTTGCATTTTTATTTACGACAAGTGTATGTTCTCAGTTTTACAGCACTCTTGAATTATGCAGAACTTTGTGATGGAAATTGAATAAAAGCTTCGTTAATTTAACCTGCATGAAGATTAAAAAAAACTGCTTTCTACTATTGCACTTGTATACTGTTGCAATCAAGAGTACCCATGAGCACTTGATGGATGTTTTTAGACTGAAGTGAAATAATGCATATTGCATTTTTCTACCGACCATCAACAGCACCTCTTCTGTTGTCAGTTTACCAGCTCTGGGCTCCGATGTACCTTATTGTACAAAACTTACAGAGACAGTGGATTTTATTTTGAAAATGTTATTTTGCTTACAGGTGTTTTTGTTGATATGGCTGTTGTTGCCAAATGTTGTTTTATCCATTGTTATTGAGTAAGTTAGGACCTTGTTCTGATCAGTTGTGCATGCACAGAGGTTGGACAGGGGAGTCTAGGAGACGCCTGCACCCCCACAGAGGTACCAAGTGAAACTGGATGATTAATAAAGGCTTGTCAATGCCAAATTGGTGTGTTGATGTATTATGGTTTGTGAACTGGGGCAGTGATTAGTGTTGTTGCCTCACAGTAAGAGGGTTCCTGGTTCAAACTCCAGGGTGGGGGAGCCCTTCTGTGTAGAATTATCATGTTCTCTCCGTGTCAGCGTGGGTTTCTCTGGGTAGCCTACTCCAGCTTCCTCCCACAGTCCAAAGACATGCAGGTTAATTGGTGACTATAAATTGCCAATAGGAGCAGTTAATGGTTGTCTGTCTCTATGTGTCAACCCTGTGATAGTGTGGCAGCCTGTCCAGGGTGCTCCTCTTCTTGCTCAATGTCAGCTGGGATAGGCTCCAGCCCTCCCGTGACCCCCAACCGGATAAGCGGTTACGGAAATGAATGAGTTCTTGCACAATTATCTCACCTTAAAGGCCCTTCTCAACCACAGCTATATGCTGCTGGGAACTACCTGAGGTCAACAGACTCTTAGCAGAGTACAGAGGCTTTGGAGGTATCAGCAGAGTTCAGATGCGGTCTTTTTACACACACACACATTCCGGTCACAAACTATGGCTCTGTTCAGGTCCCGTTAGGTCATGACAGTATGACAGTGAGTCAGCTGCAGCTAAATCAAATTCAGCCATTAAGGATAAAAAATTTTTTTAACTAAAACATCATGCAGGAAACAGAGAGGGAACATGGGGATGAGCTCAAGAAACGAACACAGACAAACTGACGAGGAACAAAGGGAAACACAAAGGTATAGACACAGAAAACTAATCACAAAAATGGGACACAGCTGGAGTAGGAGGACATGGCCAAAAGGAGGGAAATGGGGATTGGCTGACAACAAGGGTGTAGAGGGGAACACTAGGGTGGAACAAACAAGACTAATACAGAACAGGTGTGAAGGGAAGTTTCTGGGAACAGGGAAGGACTAACGAAACTGAAGAAAGACAGGAGTGATAGAAAACAGATGGGAAAACTCACAAAGACAGGAAGTAAAACCAGACATGACACATGAGGAGAGAATCTACAAAATAAAACAGATTAAACAGGAATGAATGACAAAATAAGGAAGAACACAAACAGAAAATTCCAAAACTAAGTCCAGTACTATACCCACAAGCCTATCCCAGATGACACTGGGCAAGAGGTCGGGTACACCCTGGACAGGTCACCAGACTATCACAGAGCTGACACATAGAGACAGACAACCATTCACACTCACATTCACACCTACGGACAATTTAGAGTCAACAAATTAACCTGCATATCTTTGGACTGTGGGAGGAAGCTGGAGTACCTGGAGAAAACCCACACTGACACAAGGAGAACATGCAAACTCTGCACAGGAAGGCTCCACCTCAGTGTTCGAACCAGGAACCCTTTTGCAGTGAGGTGACAATGCTAAACACTGCACCACTGAGCTGTGTTTAACAGCAGCAAAACTAAAACAAAACATATTTTTACAAACTCTCACACAACTCTTGCAGTATGATCCAAGTCTCATTTATCCAGTCGTACACTCCGTACTTCCCAAACACATGCATTTTTGCCTTGAAGAAGGCAAACCCATCTCTGTCATGTTTATTTTTTCCTTATTTGTAAATCACTCAGTAGCATTTATAACAAAATTATATGCTTATTCTATAACTGTAAATCAAATAAATCAGCAATCAAAATTGTGAAATTAAATTAAAAGTTTCTTAATTTCTTTGGTATTTCTTGTTATACAAATATGTAATGATGATTGCTGGGTAATATGTGTGTTGATGTTATCTAATGTCAAGTGTCTGATCATGTGACGAGACAATATGTGCACTACAGCGTGTGCCAGGGCCCGTCCTAACTACCTCACGCCACAAATGGTCATTTTGTGGGTGAACTATTCATTTAATCCAGCCTGTTTCTAATGGATAGACCATCTTGTCTGGTGATTCTGGTCAGCAAATCTTGTTTGGTTGCTTTAGTAAGGTTGTATTTTCATAACTTTATTTATTTCTTTATTTTTGAAGTACAAAAGTGCAAAGAAAATTATAAGAGAAAACATAAAAAAAACATGAAAAATAGTCTGGAACTATTAAAAATGACAAATAATTTAAATTTTTTTTTTTTTTTTAAAGATAAAAATGTAGACTACAAAATAAGATTTAAGTCGGCTTGTTTATTTAGACCAAAAAAATAAAGGAAGTATTCTGTTAAGGAGTCGCACTTTGGTTTCGCTTTCAGGATGAATCTACGGAAGTGACGTCATTTCCGTAGATTCATCGATTGTTTAGTATTGCCAGAGCATCACTCGCGCTCTGGAAATTTAGGAGCTCAAATTAAAGTTGCATGGTTTTCTAAAAACCCAGTAATGTGGTGATCTTATTGAAAAACGGTTACATATACCGGAAGTAGACCTTTATTGTATTAGCACCCCGTATTTATAATCTCTAATTACACAACACGTAATGTGGTCTACAGGCTGAGAGCTGCCTTTGTAACACCACACAGTCTGAACAGGTGCTGCTCGGCTCAGTTTCTGGTGCTCAGAGATGAAGACAGAGTGAGACCTCTGCTCTTCTCTCTGATCTCCATCTGTCTGCATGGCGCGGATATTCTACTGCCTTACAACTACATCTCTCATCTACTGCGGGACTGTGAGGAGGTGAGACGAGGCCACACTGTTACACTGTCACCTACACACTGAAGATATGTTTTAGGAAGTAAACGCACACATATATAGAGCCTTGCTACATATTCATGTTTCTTTTTAAAGGCTGCCATGTTAGCTTGTTGTGTTTCTGCGCACTGAACAGATCAAAGGAGGCGTGTGGGCGCGAAAGACATTTTCATGCTTCTGAATGCAGAAATGTGACTTGTAACTATATTTAACCACATCATGAGAAGTGTTTAATGTTCAGCAGTGTAGGAATGTAACACAGCACATAGTACATATTCTGAGGTATTAACTTTAGCCTACATTACTTGGGTATCTCCATTAAATGCTACTTTATACATCTACCTCACTACATGTACGCCATAGCTTTAGTTCGTTCCTTTGCAGTGAGGTTATAATACTAATTATAAATCAACTAATGCATTATGATAGGTTATTACAGGTAAAGCTACCCAGCAGCAGGCTGTATAAAATAATGACGACCCACCTTTACCAGCTGCAACATTAAAGTTATTAATGCATCACTACTTTTAACGCAGTCATATAATATTTCTGATTCTTAAGTGGGTCATTCTACAAAATGAGTGTTTTTACTTTCACTACTTTAAGTATATTTTGATGGTAATACCTTTGCACTTAAAGAGACAGCACTGTAGTTAATTTTGAGTCAATCCCACACACACTGTGCTGCAGTAAAAACTTAATAGTACCCCAAGTGTGTATTAAGTCTGCAGCTGAAAATAGCTCCAAGCAGTTGCACTTTTTTGTTCTGTTTGACACACGTTTACTGAAAACTACAGTTCCCAGCTGTTTTAGGAAATTACAGGGCTTAAAAAAAAGAAACAATATGTTTGTACCAGGTTTTAAAGGGACAAGACAATACACCCCAAAATGAAAAATTGCTATTTTTCCTCTTACCTGTAGTGCTCTTTATCCATCTTGCCCAGGTGGGCTCAATGGTGCTAGGTGAGCTAGCAGTAGATGCACTCTTCCTTCTGTGCAGTGATGCGGTTTGCGGGTGTCGTTCAGGAGAAAGAAAATAGTTCCAACATGAAACTGCTCACAACAAGGTCTGTGGATTATTTTGAGTAACCAGGTCATGATTTCTGGAAAGAGACATTGCTGTTTTTCGAATGATTTTTTGGCGCTTTGAGCACCACAAGCTGAGTGCCATCTAGTTCCATTATATTCGAGAGAAGGCAGACATCTCCACGGCCGATATTTCCAACACTCTGCAACTCACACCAAAACAATCTAGATCAGTGGTTCCCAACTGGTGGGTCACAGTCCAAAAGTGGGTCGGTTCTGAATGGACCGTATGTGACTCTCAAATTTGTCAAGTTTGTAAAAAACGCACTTTATTTTGAAGTACAGTGAATTTGCGGCACAGTTTTCATTTTGAAGTGCCGTTCCCTGCTGTGCGTTGAGTGACTAACGGACAGCTACTTAACAGAGACAGCACACTAGCTAGAGGACATGGCCGAACGAAAGTATGACGCTGAATATATTAAACTGTGCAGACCTTGAACTAATGACTAAGAAGAAATCTGGACCCCTTGGCTTGACCATTTGGGAACCACTGATCCAGACTGATAAATAGCACTTTTAGAATGAACTGTCCCTTTAAGTAGGTGCTTTAATGCATGAGTCCTAATATTTTACACTTTATTGATACTTTTCCTTTAATAAAATATCTGAATGAAGTCTTCCACCACTGATGTTCAGTGTTTCACATTAAATAGTAATTTCCTTTTAGTCACACATCGCCCAGCCTTCATGGTGAATATAGGTGACATGTGATACTGAAACATTGCTAAAGCTTTTCACCCACAGACCAAAGACCATCACATTCACTGGAGGGGGGGAGAATAAGACATTTATGGACTGTACATTTTCTGGAGTGCTGTAGCACAGTTTTAGGTACTTTAAATCTTTAATTTCAGAGCTACGAGTGGTTATGGAGTATTTTTAGACTAGTATTACTAATATTACTAAAGTAAAGGATTGTAGTATTGTCACCTTTGATAGATGATAGACAGAGAGCAGAGAAACACTGCCTCAACAGGTGGTGTTTTATTCCACAGCTGATAAAAGACACTGACCAACAGGAATCAGATTTATCATTAACTTCTGCCTCCTGTAACTCCTCCCCTTCAGTCCACTCTCCATTCACTCTCTGATTCCCTTCTTGCTGTTCAAAGGTTGACTGCAGCTGACCATTGGTGGCTCCAGTCCGTGAGAGGAAGAGTAGCAGCCGTCAAACATTACACTTCATCTTCTCCACACTCAGGGACAGGTAGGAGTCGTCTTGTGAAACATGTGCCTCTGTTCTTTATAGGTTTACTGAATTAAACAACCAGTAAATATCTAACAGTGAAGTAGGGAAGTGTTGTCACCACATTACTAATTTACCAGAGGAGTTCAACATTAATCAAAGTGAACTATTAACAGTGAGGACATCAGTGTTTTGTTCTTATTAGACTGAAGTCTTTGCTCCTCAGGGTCCATGATGAAGAAGAAGCTGCTGGTGGATGTAGACTGTGGGGTTGACGATGCTCAGGCCATCATGTTGGCGCTGGCCGCCCCCAACGTGGAGCTCCTAGGCGTCACCTGTGTGCACGGAAACACCACAGTGGAGAATGTGTGCAAGAACGCACTGCGAGTTCTGCAAGCCTGCAATAAACTGGAGGTGAGTGCACTGCAGTGCTGTTGTTCTCTGTACAGTGTAGTTATTTATGATCCTGATATGATTCACTGGTTAATACAGACCATCATTAATGTGGTTGTTTGAGAGCGTGAGAGGAATTTACTGGTGTCATGTGTGCAGTTCATCAGACTTCCCAACAATGAGTTGTTATTCATGAAGCCACATGACACGAGGCAGGAACTGCACAACTACACACTCCTGAGCCTGAGAAACACAGTGAAAAGTTTGAGTTACGTGAATACATATCAAGACTTCTGCATTTTAATACCAAAACAAATGAGGAATATTCTCTGGTTTTTGTTAGGTGATCTGAAGAAGGAAATGAAACCAAACATTCCAAGTGATATTATATGAAACAAAATCCCTGCTTATAATGTACACTGTTATTCATAAAGCATCTTGTCTCACTCAGTGGAAAAAATGGTATACTGCTCAAAAAAAATGAAGGGAACACTTTCAGCTGCTTTGGTGCAACTGAAAGTGACAACAGGTGCAATGGAGAGACAACAGCAAGACAACCCCCAAAAAGGGAATGGTTTTACATGTGGTGGCCACAGACAGCTGCTCTCTCCTTATCCTTCCTGACTGATTCCTCTCAAGTTTTGTGTTCTGCTAGTGTCCTTGTCACTACTGGTAGCATGAGGTGGTACCTGCAGCCCAGTCAGGTTGCACAGGTAGTCCAGCTCCTCCAGGATGGCACATCCATTTCTTTAGGTGCAAGAAGGTTTGCTGTGTCTCCCAGCACAGTCTCAAGAGCATAGAGGAGATACCAGGACACCGGCCGTTACACGAGGAGAGCTGGACAGGACCGTAGAAGGGCATCAACTCAGTAGCAGGACCGTTATCTGCAGGAAGAGCACTGCCAGGGCCCTACAAAATCATGGGCAGTTCCTGGATGAAGAAGACATTGATTCCATTGGCTGGCCCTCTCATTCCCCTGACCTAAATCCAACTGAGCACCTATGGGACATTATGTATCGGTATATCTAACACCACCAACTACCACCACAGGCTGTCCAGGAGCTCACTGATGCGCTGATCCAGGTCTGGGAGGAGATCCCCCAGGACACCATACGCCACCTCATCAGGAGCATGCCCAGATGTTGTCAGGAGTGCACACAGGCACGCGGGGGCCACACACACTACTGAGTCACATTCTGAGTTGCTGCAATAAGTTGGATCAGCCTGTGACTTACATTTTTTACTTTGACTTTCAGTGTGATTTTGAATCCAACCCTCAGTGGGTTGATGATTTTGGTTTCCACTGACCGTTGCTATGTCATTTTGTTCTCAGCAAATTATAGAATGGTACATCAGTGAAGATTTTCAACTTGAATGATTTGTTCATCAATTCCTGATGTGTGATTCATTCATCATTATATCTTGTAATGTGTAATATTATAATAATTGATAAATAACAGCAGTACATATTCCCTGAGTGCATGTTTCATCTGTTGTGCCCTTTTCTCTTCTCATGTACCAGATTCCAGTGTTTAAAGGTGCAGCTAAGCCGATCCTTGGGAACAGCCTCAGTGTGGGACACTTCCACGGGCAGGATGGGCTGGGAGACGCTCCCGACCCCAACGCTCCTGGTCTGGAGCTGGTCCAGAAGGAGGGCGCTGTGTCAGCCATGATCAGGATTGTCAATGAAAACCCAGGAGAGGTGAGAACTGTGACATCGTTCTGTGTAAATATGTGCCGCTCTCAGGTATTTAATGTTTGGGTTTATTCTCCAGGTATCTCTGGTTGCCACGGCACCCCTCACCAACCTGGCTCTGGCTGTGAGGATGGATCCGTCTCTACCGAGCAAACTCAGAGGGCTCTACATCATGGGAGGCAACACTGAATGTCGGTAGTGTTATTATTTGTAATTAAATTACCTGAGATGTCAAATCCTTCTCCATCAAGTGTTCTCATTATTCTGTCTATGAGTGTAATCACTGGTTTGCTCCTCCAGCTCGAGGAAACACCACAGTGTGTGGTGAGTTCAACTTTGCTGCTGATCCAGAAGCTGCGTACATCGTACTGAACGACTACCAGTGTCCCACCTACTTGGCCTGCTGGGAGTTCACCTGCTACAGCAAGCTGTCCTGGGTAAATGTTCCTTTTACAAATCGGAACAAAGATTCTCTCAGTCACCTTGAATTACAAAATGCTCAGATGTCATGATGGGATTTTTTTGCCCCATGATGCCAAAATAAAACTGCCTGCCCCAGCTTTAATGCGTCAGTGATAAAGTTGCTGCTTTGTGTTTACATTTCTCCTGTTGTCCACAGGAGTTTTGCGACGCCTGGTTGGCACAGGACACTGAGAAAGCTCACTTCATGGCGCGGATCTTCCGCCACAGCATCGTGGCATCAAAAAACGAAAGCCTCGACAAAGTCTTTATTACCGGCTCAGGTTTCGTCTCCTGCGACTCGTACGCCGTGGCAGCCGCCGTGGATGATTCATTCATCACAGAGAGCGACCAATATCCAGTGAGCGTGGAGCTGGCCGGCACATACACCAGAGGCATGATGGTAGTAGATACTGTGGGCTTCTTGAAGAAGGCGCACAAGGCTTTTATCATGAAGAAGGTGGATTTGAAGAAGTTTGAAGAGATGATGATGGCTGCTTTACAGTAATGAGGCATTATATTAAATATTATATTACATAAAGTTTTTCATAGCACAACACACACACTCATCCATTCAGAAAAAGCTCCAGCCAATAACAGCTCCAGTTTTTTCAGTGTTACATTTTTCTTTGGTGCATTGTGCGTTCTTAAACATTTGGTAGTTCTTTGTTACCCACTTTCTTGAGACGTGTCCTTTAAATGAGGTTGTAAAGCCGCTCATACACTGACCCACAGACCTTGATGTGAGCAGTTTCATATAGGAACTGTTCCTTTTTGTCAAACTACACTTGGATGAAAGGCTCGTGCTCGTGACAGTGTCAGATGTAAACATTAATGGCGTCCTCCTTGGCTGAGCTGTAACGTTAGCTAGCTCAGTGGTGCTAGGTGAGCTAGCAGTAGATGCACGTTTCCTTCTGCACACTGATACGGTTGGTGGGTGTAATTCAATAGAGAGAAAATAGTTCCAACATGAAACTGCTCACAGTAAGGTCCGTGGTCTATGTTGATTAACCAGGTCAGAATATACATGATTGTTTTTTTTATTTTTTTTTTATGGTGTATATGTTGTAATGGGTATCAGGTCTCAAGGGGTAATTAGTGGTCATCATCACTGTATATGGTAGCAACCTGTCTTTGTCTGATCAGGTGTTCCACCCCGAAGGAAAAACAGTTTTTGATTGCTGAAGCAGCTTGTTACTGTGGGAGTTGCACATGTTGTTTTTTGACTAGTATTGGAAACACGTTCGAGTTTAATGGACACTGACAAGTTTGTGATGGAAAATAAATGGACAAAGTGTTGAACTAGCAAGTTTGACTCAGAGTTTGATTCATCAGACACATTAACAATCAGATCAACTTACACCAAAACAATCTAGACTGATAAATGGCTCTACAGGTAAGAGGAAAAATGTTTTTTTTATTTTAAATTTAAACTGTCCCTTAAGTAAGTGCTTGAATGCAGGAGTATTTTAGTATTCTACACTTAAGTACTAATACTTTTCCTTTAGTAAAATATCTGAATGAAGACTTCCACCATTGGTGTCCAGTGTTCGCCATGAAATAGTAATTTTCTTTTAGTCACACATCACCCAGCCTTCATGGTGAATATTGGTGACATGTGATACTGAAGCATTGCTAAAGCTTTTCACCCACAGACCAAAGCATCACAGTCATTGGGAGGAAAGAGTAAGACATATAGACAGTACATCTTCTGGAGTACTGAAGCACAGTTTTAGGTACTTCAAATTTTAATTTCAGAACTACAAGTATTTTAGGCTGTAATATTACTAAAGTAAAGGATTGTAGTGTTGTAACCTTTGAGAGACGCTGTAAATACACTTATTTATGAATACATTTTAATGTCAACATCTTCTGAAAGCAGCCTTCAGATCTGGCAACAAGGAACTGTACAGCACTGCCATACACAACCTCAAGAGAGGGATAAAATCAGCTAAGGCTGCATACAAGGAGAAGATTGAAGATCACTTCACCTCCATGTAGGTGGCATGACATTCATCAGATAACCAACTTCAGAGGCAGCAGAGACTCACCAACAGCATGTGGCACCATGCTGGCTGATGGATTGAACCGCTTCTTTGCCCTCTTTGAGAGAAGGCCGGACAACGTAGCTTCACCCCTGCTGGACTCTGCATAAAGGCTTGCTTATCCTCCAGACACAAGAGGTTAAGCGGGTCCTGAGAAATGTGGATGCCAATAAGGCAGCTGGACCAGATGGGATCCAAGGAAGAGATCTCCGGGACTGCGCACATGAGCTCGCAGAGGTTTTCACCAACATCTCTAACCTCTCACACACACTACTGTACCAGCCTGTCTGAAAACAGCCACCATCATCCCAGTGCCCAAGCAGTTCAACATCACCTCCTTGAATGATTATAGACCAGTGGCACTCACACCCATCATATCCAAGTGCTTCGAAAGACTCGTCCTGGGACACATCAAGTCCACACTCCCTCCCACCTGAGACCCACATCAATATGCATACAGACGAAGGAGATCCACAGAGGATGCAGAAGGGCACGTACATAAGGATGCTCTTTGTTGATTACAGTTCTGCTTCTAACACCATTGTCCCCAGCAGGCTGGTCACAAAGATGTGAAGCTGGGTCTCAGCTACCAACTGTGCCTGTGGATTAAGGACTTCCTCAGAGACCGCTCACAATCAGTGAAACTGGGCACTTGCATCTCTTCAACCCTGACCCTCAGCACTGGCGCACCACAAGGCTGCATACTGGGTCCCCTCCTCTACTCCCTCTACACGTATGACTGCACATCAGCTCACCCCACAAACTCAATAATGAAGTTCGCAGACGACACAACAGTGGTGGGCTAATCTCAAACTGACTGACTGTGTGGTGTGCAGACAACAACCTGTCTCTCAACATCAAGAAGACAAAGGAGCTAATTATAGACTTCAGACGACATCAGGAAAAGCTCCTGCCACTGACAATAGGGGGAGAGGAGGTGGAGAGGGTGCCCAACTTTAAATTCCCGGGCCTCCACGTCAGCGAGGACCTCAAGTGGTCTGTCAACTCTGCTGCTCTGGTCAAGAAGGCCCAACAGAGACTTTACTTCCTCAGAACCCTGAGGAAGGCCCAACTTTCTGCCAGACGGCTGAAGTCTTTCTACCATTGCACCCACCCCTTTCATGAACTGTTTGCAACATTGCCATCTGGAAGACGCTACAGAGCCTTAAAGACTCGTACTTCCAGATTCAGAAACAGCTTCTACCCAACAGCCATCTACGAACTAAACTCCCACCCCCTTCCACAGCCACTTCATCAGACATTATTTTTATTATAAGCACACTGCACTTTGCTCTGTTTTATGTAATTACATTTTATACTATATAGGTTACTTATCTACTGTTCTTTTTATAGGCCACTTATCCTACTGTTTTTTTAATGTGTTTGTGTGCCTGCGTGAGTGCATGACAGAATACAGTTCTCCTCAAACAGAGACAACAAATTTTGTTTTGTTGTTCTATTCTAAAAGACACTGACCAACAAGAATCAGATTTATCATTAACTTCTGCCTCCTGTAACTCCTCCCCTTCAGTCCACTCTCCATTCACTCTCTGATTCCCTTCTTGCCGTTCAAAGGTTGACTGCAGCTGACCATTGGTGGCTCCATTCCGTGAGAGGAAGAGCAGCAGCCGTCAAACACTACAGTTGGTCTTCTCCACACTCAGGGACAGGTAGGAGTCGTCTTGTGAAACATGTGCCTCTGTTCTTTATAGGTTTATTGAATTAAACAACCAGTAAATATCTCTAACAGTGAAGTAGGGAAGTGTTGTCACCACATTACTAATTTACCAGAGGAGTTTAAAAGTGGTCAAAGTGCACAACAGTTTGTTCTTGTTGGACTGAAGTCTTTGCTCCTCAGGGTCCATGATGAAGAAGAAGCTGCTGGTGGATGTAGACTGTGGGGTTGACGATGCTCAGGCCATCATGTTGGCGCTGGCCGCCCCCAACGTGGAGCTCCTAGGCGTCACCTGCGTGCACGGAAACACCACAGTGGAGAATGTGTGCAAGAACGCACTGCGAGTTCTGCAAGCCTGCAATAAACTGGAGGTGAGTGCACTGCAGTGCTGTTGTTCTCTGTACAGTGTAGTTATTTATGATCCTGATATGATTCACTGGTTAATACAGACCATCATTAATGTGGTTGTTTGAGAGCGTGAGAGGAATTTACAGGTGTCATGTGCGCAGTTCATCAGACTTCCCAACAATGAGTTGTTATCATGAAACCACATGACGCAAGGTAGGAAATGCACAAACTGCACACTCAGTCTGAGCTCAGTGACAGACCAGCCCATCTGGCACCAACAACCATGGCACATTCTAATTCACTTAATATGTATATTTATATGTCATCTTATTCTTACAGTTAACAAATTCCCACTTAAATTTAGTATATATCATCATATCTTGTCATTTGTGACATTATATTAACAGATAAATAACAGCAGTACATTTTTCTTGAGGTCTTTTCTCTTCTCATGTACCAGATTCCAGTCTTTAAAGGTGCAGCTAAGCCGATCCTTGAGAACAGCCTCAGTGCGGGACACTTCCACGGGCAGGACGGGCTGGGAGACGCTCCTGACCCCAACGCTCCTGGTCTGGAGCTGGTTCAGAAGGAGGGCGCTGTGTCAGCCATGATCAGGATTGTCAATGAAAACCCAGGAGAGGTGAGGGTTTTGAAATCGTTCTGTGTAGGTAAATATGTATATACCTGCTTTCAGGTCTTTAATGTTTGGGTTTATTCTCCAGGTATCTCTGGTTGCCACGGCACCCCTCACCAACCTGGCTCTGGCTGTGAGGATGGATCCATCTCTATCGAGCAAACTCAGAGGGCTCTACATCATGGGAGGCAACACTGAATGTCAGTAGAATCATCAGATCACCTCAGAGTTTAAAACCTCTTCCATCAACTGTAATACTGGAGTTCAGAGTGTAATCGCTGGTTTGCTCCTTCAGCTCGAGGAAACACCACAGTGTGTGGTGAGTTCAACTTTGCTGCTGATCCAGAAGCTGCGTACATTGTACTGAACGACTACCAGTGTCCCACCTACTTGGCCTGCTGGGAGTTCACCTGCTACAGCAAGCTGTCCTGGGTAAATGTTCCTTTTACAAATCGTAACAAAGATTCTCTCAGTCACCTTGAATTACAAAATGCTCAAATGTCATGATGGGATTTTTTTGTCCCATGATGCCAAAATAAAACTGCCTGCCCCAGCTTTAATGCGTCAGTGATAAAGTTGCTGCTTTGTGTTTACATTTCTCCTGATGTCCACAGGAGTTTTGCAACGCCTGGTTGGCACAGGACACCGATAAGGCTCGCTTCATGGCGCGGATCTTCCGCCACAGCATCGTGGCTTCACAAAGCGAGCGCTTCGAGAAAGAGTTTGTCGCTGGCACGGGTTTCGTTTCCTGTGACTCATACGCCGTGGCAGCCGCCGTAGACGATTCATTCATCACAGAGAGCGACCAATATCCAGTGAGCGTGGAGCTGACGGGTACACACACCAGAGGCATGATGATAGTAGATACTGTGGGCTTCCTGAAGAAGGCGCGCAAGGTTTTTATCATGAAGAAGGTGGATATGAAGAAGTTTGAACAGATGATGATGGCTGCTTTACAGTAACGAGGCATTAGTGACCACCATGTCACCGTTTACATCCACTAATTTTGGCTCAGTTTTCTTCAGCTGTACCTCATAAGAAGTTTTGGTTTACAACTCACAATGAGCCAGTTCTCTGTTTATGTTTTCAATAATGAGCCAACGTACTGTCTATAACTACTACTGTTCAACTAACTGTAACCTGCAACTGTCTGTAGCAGGAAAAAGCAGAACTTGTATACAATATAATGTTGATGCTTATGGAAGACTTACTACTGTTTGTGTTTACCTCAATTGTATGATGTCACCATTATAAAAACATTTTTAATTTAACACTAGAAATCTGATGTTTCAGACAGTTCCTTTATTAACATTAAAAAAAAAACTCTTTACATTTTAATCACTATTATTTTGTTACATTAAGTTTTTCACAGCACACACACTCATTCATTCAGAAAAAGCTCCACCCAGTGACAGCTCCATTTTTTTCAGTGTTACATTGCAGTGATGAGTTGGTGATCCTTTTTTTGCGACAGTGTGTGTGTTCTTTTTACACACTTTCTTGACATGTCCTTAAGAAAGGTTGTGAAGCTGCTCATACACTGACCCGTGAGTATTTGCAGTTGCTCATCCAGTATTCACTCAACCACACGGCAACATCCGCATTCAGATGGGATCCTCAATATCCTTTCCGTCCTCTGAATCTTGACCTTGTGTCCAGCTGTCGAAAGAGGACAGACATCGGTTAGTGTGCAACATCACTACGAGAAAACCCATCTCACAGACACACCAGGAAAGAGGAAGATTGCTCTTCCACTTCCCATATGATTCCCAGATGTACAAATATTTTCAAAAGTGCAGTGTAATTACAGCGGACTTACCATTGACCTCTTGCACTCGAAGAAGGATGTCTGCAGGGCTTTGCAGTGGCCTTCCTTCAAACATTCACTGGGCATCTTCCCCTCCTGACAAATTAAGAAACCGGTTAGAAAACACTGGGCATGTCCCATGAGCAAAATGTGCAGCCCCTCCCACTTAAGAAGCAGCGTAATATGGACAGATAAATCTAATATACAGTTATAGACCCCAACGGGTGTCTGCATCAGTGGCCTCCAGGACTATCACTTGAAGGCCTAGTGTGCAGGATTAAGTTGCATCTAGCAGAGAGGTTGCAGAACTGAAACCTCTCCTGTATGCCAAGTGTGTAGGAGAATTACAGGGGCTGACGTGAAAACACAAAAAAGCAAATGGTCCTAGAGCCAGTGTTTTATTTGTCCGTTCTGGGCTTCTGTAGAAACATGGCAAACTCTGTGGAAGGGGACTCGCTCCATATGTAGATATGAATGGCTCATTTTAAAACACTGATTTTAAACAAAAATGTAGTCCTACTAAACGACACAGGACAATATTTTGAGCTCTATTTGAGTTCTGTTAAAACAAGAATTAACAATGATCATAGTAACACATATAACACATATTTGGCACAAACGTTCACATGGATTCAACGATTAACTGACAAGTTTTTATCAGTCAAAGGTCAAGTTTATGTGACCTCATTTGTCTCATTCTTGGGAACATCGAATCACAAGAATACCTCAAGGGAATTTCTTCAAATTTGGCACAAACGTTCACTTGGACTCAACGATTACCTGGCAAGTTTTTAGTAGTCAAAGGTCAAGTTTATGTAACCTCATTTGTCTCATTCTTGGGAAAGTTGAATCACAAGAATACCTCAAGGGAATTTCTTAAAATTTGGCACAAATGTTCACATGGACTCAACGATTCAACAATGAATTGATTAGTTTTTGGTGGTCATAGGTCAGTGTGACCTCACAAAATATGTTTTTGGCTATAACTCAAGAATTCATATTCGAATTTTGACAATATTTCACACAAACGTCTAATGGGATACTATAACGAAGTGATTACGTTTTCTATCCAAAAGGTCAAAGGTCGGGGCACCCAGTGGCTCAGTAGGTAGAGCAGGCACCCCATGTACAAAGGCAGTGTCCCTCCAGCCAGCTGCATGTCACCCTTTCTCCCTGTTTCATGCTTCCAACTGTCCTCACATTAGAGGCAAAAAGCCCCCAAGCCTTTAAAGAAAGGGTCAAAGGTCAGCTTCACTGTGACATCATAATGTTCTGCATAAAACACGTTTTTGGTCATTATTCAAAGCAGTATCTCAGGAACAGAAGGGGAAATGTTTTATCAGATATGTAATTGGTGACACTCATCTTGAAACTGTGCTGACTGTATAGATCTCCTGTGCTGTCGGGGGGACAACGGGTGTGAAGGGTACATGTTTTCACAGACATGAATGTAAACTGTCAGAGAAACTTGAATGGTGCGCGGAGGGATACACCCGGTAAATCTAGTATTAGTCTGTCGTTACATCAGAGGTGAAGGGTTGGTCCTATGTGTGACTTCAGCGCTGTCACAGGGATGACGGAGTTACCAGGCGTTTACAGTTTACTGTTGTTACACACCTGTACTTCAGACGTTACGAGCAGAGGACATTTACGTACCTTTACTACGCAGTCGTGTTGAAGGAGACAGGCTTTAAAGTCCTCTCTGATACCGGCACAGGCTCTGGTATCTTCCTCTTTGTCCTCATAATACTTCGGCATCGTGTAGAATAAACTTTAACAACAATATTCACTCATTCATGAACTCATAAGAGCAAGAAACGGCTGGTAATCAGCAGTGACAGCGATGTTATGTTTCAATCGCCATGTTTGTAGAACTGCATGACGGGAAAGCGGAAGTACTCGGCACAGCGAAGTGTATGCTGGGAAGTGTAGTTTTTCCTGTATGTACTGTTTAAAAGCGTTAAAAGGCTAAATAAAATTATTTTTCTGGTCATTTTTGCAATAAATTTTCTTTACTTTCACCCAGCTGGTCTGAAATCAACCCTGGTGATGCAGATGGCATGAGTGACACAGGAAGAACAAAATCACAACACAGAAAAATGGCCATGAATTCTACCAACTTTATAGTTTATTTCAAAGATGTCCATGAAAAATGATGTCAAAAACATCAGAGGCAGGCATACACATGTACATGATGAAGGCACATGAACTGATGGGTGTATAGGGGTTGTCGATTAAGGAAAGAGTTCCTTTTTCTTTTCTTTTTTTGGTCTCCAGTCCACTTTCCACAAATACAGTAGGGGGATCAGAGGGATCACATGACCTGTTCATGCTGTCTACATGCATTCAGTTTCTGTTTGTATGTGGATCCAGGACAACAGGGAGAAGCAAATCCTGTTAGCAGTACTGAACGTGTCTTTCTCCTCTCAAAACATGTCCCACCATTTAAGTGACCTCCTCTCATCTTCTCCCAATAACAAAAATAATAATCTGATGAACAGGCGACGAACAAGCTACTTCATCTTTCTCGAGTACAGCTTTAGCGAGATGGTTTGATCAGGGGGTGGAGGAGCCTGCTCTGACCAAATACACTGTTTATAAATTACAAATAATAACCATGCACTTCAACAAGATTAGCAAAATGCCCCATCTTCATGTCAATTCCACCAAAAGGCACTTCACTACCCCCGTGACTAAACCACCAAGATGTAAAATGAGTGAATCAAAAATAGCTTCCACTCAGAACATTGGCCACACACACAAACTCAAAACATGTCAAGTGAATTTTAACAAACTATTAAATGAGGCAGGACAGATAGAAAGAGTGAGGGAAAGAAAGAGATAATGTTCATTGCTTTTTTTTTTTTATATATATATTTACAATCAGTGAAAGTACTACACAACCTCAGCCAAATCATACAACAAAAGGCGCACTCTGCAGTGATCAGTAGTCATAATATTCTGTCCAGTGGGAAAACAGATACTTGGACAAAATGGATCATTACGTAGATTTGGAGGAGTCAGTGAAAATGAGCATCTAGCGTGGGAAGATGGGAAATTTAAGTACAATGGTGAAGGGTGTGATGGTAACAAAAAAAATAGTGAAAAAGCAGTGCAAATCACGCTGTTTTCAGATGGTAACCTGGTACAAATCCCCCGTCTCTCTTCTTTTACCAATCTACACAGATATTGTTCTAAACATCCAATCACTAATTGGACTGTGTGTGTCATTTTAAAAATGTTAGTTTATCCAGCAATCAAAGTGTAGGCAAGAGTGAGAGATTGGAATAATGTTGCTGAGACAATTTCAAGGGACCTGGATATAAGGCACAATTTCTCCAATTTTGACCCACAACTACGTCAACAGAATCTATTCACAACTCTCCTACCATTCAGTTTGTAAGAAGTAAATTAATAGTTTTAGTTATAACGTTTCAAGTGAAAAGAAACCGGTACAGACTGAACCAAGCTGCTCACACCAACTTCACGAGCAGCTGTAAAAACGAACAGAAAATGTACAATAGCAATTTAGAAAAACAAAACAGTACACAAATAAAACAGACTCTGAACTACCATAAACATCTCTTAATAGAATAAAAATATATTTTACCTCTTGTACAAATTAAAGATTTATTTCAAATAAATTAAGTCACCTTCATAGATCGTCATAGCTGTAATAATATATCAATATAACAATATATTCCTTCGGGAAAATGATGCCAAGGCAATGTCTGATTGGTTTACTATAAATGGACACTGAGGTCATACACGGCCTGTCAGACACGAGGTGAGATAGATATGGTGTCATGGTACTTATTTTCTTGATGGATTGGGGTAGTTACCACGAAATCTGGCCTACAGTATGGTCAACGTTGTCACTGACTGGCTACAGGCAGGATTTTGGAAGCTCATCCTGAGTTTGTGTTTCAGGAGGAGTGGAGTATTCGAGAGTGGCTGACAATACTCTGGGACTGAGGGAAACATTGTTGCTTGGGCTGGTGTTGATCTAGAGCTCCGTCATCTCTGTCGAGAACGAGGGCAACTGGCCACTAGTGATGACAACATTCTTGATCATCGTGGGCTTCTGCTGAGGCGCTAGTGACAGTGCAATGCCCCAGCGTGCCCGAAGGTGGCAGCATTGAGTAACAGAGGAGGATTTGGCAGCATCTACACCAGTGGCCAGGTGACTGGTTCTCCCCCAGATGTGATGATTTGTCCTCCTTCGTCCGAGCGGTTTCTGATTGGGTTCAAAGCTGCTGAGCAAACACAGTCACTTTGAGAGCCAGAGCTGGGAACGGATGTCTTCACACACTCCGCTGTTGTTCTTTAGGACAGTAGTATTCACATTCTCACAAATGAATTAAGAGCACAAGAGTGAGGGGAGGGATGCAGAAAGAAATGGAGAAATCGATCGATGAGAAGCAAAACAAAGTACATTAGGGAAAGAGCGGGGGACAGAGAGGTGGCGTTCCTCGGACAAGCTCAGACGAGCAACTCTAGTGGGCTCTAATGACTTCACTGCTGGTTGCTAGGTGCCAGAGGCCCTGCGTAAGCAGTCTAGGAGATTTGGTCCCCCAGGGGCCATGATTCATGTGCCCGCTCCAGAGCAGTCAGCCGGCTATCCTCTTTATATGGATCTGCAGGAGGAGAGCAGAGCATCACTTGTGTTATTGATGATAAAAAATGAGGCCGCATGTGTCCGCAGCAAGTTGTCTCTATCATTTGATTGGACAGTCGTGGTGTGTGACTGGCTTACTTCACTGAGGATGGCCCACACTGCTGAGTCTTTGAGAACAGTAAGTCGAAGTGCCATGATAGGATTGAAGGCAGGGTCCACAGCTCCCTCTGCCACACCCTTCTCAAACTGACCTGTGTTGAAGCACACACACACACAAGCATATATGAAGCACTTTGAACCTTATCTATAGGGAGTGCACTGCCAATAATTAACAAGTCACAGGTGCTGAAGGGAGAAAAAACATCAACATCAACTGACTCACTGAAAGAATTTGAACTTTATTCAACCATCATGTTACAGCTCAAGGCCTTTATCATTTTTTGTTTATTTTTAAAGGTCCAGTGTGTAGTTTAGGGAGATGTACTGGCAGAAATGGAATATAATATCGGGTTGGGAGAGAGTTACTGCCTCAAGTGAGGGAGTTCAAAGTATCTCGGGGTCTTGCTCACAAGTGAGGACTGAATGGAGCATGAGATGGATCGGCAGTCATCCATTGTGGTGAAGAGGGAGCTGAGCCAGAAGGCAAAGCTTTCGTTTTAATGGTCCATCTACGTCCCAACCCTCACCTATGGTCATGAGCTCTGGGTAGTGACCGAAAGAATGAGATCATGGATACAAGTGGCCGAGTTTCCTCTGTAGGGTGGCTGGGCTCAGCCTTAGAGATAGGGTGAGGAGCTTGGACATCCGGAGGGAGCTCGGAGTGGAGCCGCTGCTCCTTCGCGACGAAAGGGGGCAGTTGAGGTGGTTCAGGCATCTGATCAGGATCCTCCTGGGCGCCTCCTGTTAAAGGTGTTCTAGGCACATCCCACTGGTAGGAGGCCCCGGGGCAGACCCAGAACACACTGGAGGGATTATATATCTCATCTGGCCTGGGAACATCTTGGCCCCAGGAGGAGCTGGAAAGCGTTGCTGGGGAGAGGGACGTCCGGGGTGCTTTGTTCGGCCTGCTGCCCCCTCATCCCGGCCCGGATAAGCGGATGAAAATAGATGGATGGAATATAACAGGTTTGTTTTCTTAAGATTGGATTCACCAGAAAATAAGATTCAGTGTGTTTTCGTCACCTTAAAATGAGTCGTTTATATCTACATACGGAGTAGGTCCTCTTCCACAGGCTCTACCATGTTTCTACAGTAGCCAACATGGACAAAGTAAATACAGGCTCTATATAGGGCCATTTGCATTTTGCATTTTTGTGTCGGCCACTGTAGTTCTCCTACACGCTAGGCTCATGGAGGAAGTTTAAGTTGGTTGCAATGTGCAAACTCAGCTGCTAGATGTCGCAAAATCCTACACACTAGACCTTAAAGAAATTACATCTACAAAGAAAATGTAACAAAAAAAGCTAATTAGGAAAATTCAGCAGCAGAATAAAAAGGGGAAAATGGCTGCAGGACAAGCAGAAAACTTCAGATGAAAACTGAATGGTATAAATAGAAAAGAAGGCTGTAACTGAGAACATTACACACACTTTGTACACTGTTACTGTAGGCACCATCACTGTGAGTGTGTAATCTGATCACGATGTTTCAGTGTGTTTGTATGCACACACGCACACGCACACGCACACAGACACACAAACACACACACACATTAGGCATCAACTCCACTTACCAATCCTGTAAAAGCGGTCTTCAGTCCGTTTGTACTTCTCTTTGGTCGGCAGTCCAGGCTCCTAACACATGAACACAGTGAGAGATGGACGGTCGGGTGAAATATGAGACACAAATGAAAATGCTAATGATTTCTCATTTGAGCAGCACTTAAACAGATGCTAGCATCTGCGCTTGCACTGGGAGTGTGAATCACAACGTGAGAATGTATCGCCTCTGGCAGAGCAAACGATTCTGTCACGCTCACATTCCTGTCAATAATCAATATGCTACGTCCCAAAGAGCAGCCACTCAATGTAATCTAATCAAAACCGTTTGCACAGCACACCACAGACGGTTGACAGACTCTGTGTGTGTGTGTGTGTGTGCGTGCGTGTGTGTGTTTCCCTACCGAAACAGGCAGTATTTCCACTGTGGTGTTCTCGATCTTGTCCCCTGGGTGCTCTTGGTTACCGCTGCGAAACAGGAACCTGCCAATCAAATCAGGCATTCATTTCAATATTTATATAATCATGGTTAGCATTGTAGCACTTCTCCCCTCATGGCAGCTGCCACGCAGATACACGGTCCATCAAGTCACTTGTGGACAGTAGGTTAGTTAGGCAAGTTATGCTCATGACATAAAACACTGGGTATAAAAAAGTATGTTCACCCATTGTGTCACTGGGGGTTAACTCTCAGAAGGATATATTTTCAAAGCCTATGCCTCTTAGATCTCATATTCAGGTTGTAGCTGCAGGTTTTAAACATTAAAATTTCCAGTATTTCTGCCTTTTTAGCCAGCTGAGGAATCTCAGTAGATTTCAGAGCAGCTGGAGGGTGATTGGAATTCACACAGCACGGTGTGGAATATGAGCTTCACTTTGGATTTGGGGTTCAAGGTTGGCGAGATTCAAAGAAATAAACGATCATGCTTCCCTTACTTCATCCTGGGTTCACACACTTTTACCAGTGACTTTGCAAAACTTTTCCATAACTTTTTTATAATATTTTACCCCATTTCCATGACTTGATGTGAGCAGTTTAAAATAGACAGGCCTATAGAGCGATACAGCCATATGCAAATTTGCAGATAAACAACCTGTTAGGGCTTGCTAAGTTTTGTTCGGCCTGTTTTAAGCTCCTGCCAACAACTAGCTGAATATGTAAATAGACCAGACCGGCTTTGCAAAATGTAAATGCCACAACCCACTTTGAGGGATAGAAAACTGATGATCCTGTAGATGTCAATGTAATTTGACCTGTGTTTGGATTATAACTTTGACAAGTTTACATGCATTTATTTATGTTAAACAAACTTTGTCTTATTAATATGTAATAATTGTCTTGCAACCTTGCCTGAACCTGAGCATCCGTGTTACTTTAATAAGTTGAGGCTGATTGCCTCCATCTCCCTTCAGGCTTCCTCAAGTTGCTTCCACAAAAATGTTCTATTTTTTGTCCTTATACCAAAAAGACAATATTCCTACTGAGGTGTTTATACATGGCTAATGAAAACTAATATTACACTAATGCTCCAGTTTACTTGCAGCCATGCATACTCTGATTAACATGCCCTTACATGTCGTTTATCATGTCAGAATATAGAAAAGAAAGCCACTTGTCATTTTGCTTCTTTGCAACAGATAGGATTTTGTAAGGTCTTCTTACTGGTAGTGGACTTGTTGGACAGTGAGAACAAAGCCTCCCTCTTTGATTCCTTAAACTACCTTCTGGACAAGGTCAGTGTTGTGGTATTTGCATATATGTAAAAACCTGCCGATGTCCAAGCCTTTCATAATGTTTCAAAGTAGGTGTGTTTCTCCCTCAGACCAGAAATGTGGGCTTTTCATTTGGGCATGCATCTCTACCCCACAGCCTCGCAAACTGTTGGTGAGTTGGTTTGTGAACAGTGTATCCATGACAACGCACTGTAAACGGACAAGAGGTAGCGTGTCAAACTGCGGTGAAAACCCCAAATGCGACATGTATTCTGAATGCACTGAATACAAGTTCACAGAATGCTGCTGAAAGCTAAATAATCCCACATGTCTAAATCAAAAAATGCTTCATCCAGAAACAGAATATGATGTTGCCATGACCTGTATCAAATTCAGAATATAGTCATATTCAGAGTAATGGGGGAATATTAGAGTCCATGTAAACATACCCACTGACACAACACACATCTAAACATGTGCAGATGTCCACATTATGACAACTGTCACCAGCATTATTTAGCAATTTACCACACCGACAGTGAATATTCACAAATCTTATGTGCCTCAACTCACAGAGTGGAAAGCCTTGGTTGAACCGCTACCCAAAAACTTTTCGGTATTTCCTGTTTCTCTCTTTATGTGAAGGTGTGTTTCTTGCCGGCAGGCGCAGCCTCTGTGATGACACGACGCCAATCTGGTCTATCATGTAATGCTAGTAACGTTCAACAGTCACACGCACACAACACTAAATTTTAAATGAGTAATACAAGGAACACATTTTGCTTAACGTTAAAAGACATGTTTAGGGATTTCTTCTTCCTTCTTTCTTTTTTTTAAGATTATTTTTTTGGCGTTCATGCCTTTATTAGACAGGACAGGGCAGGTGTGAAGGGGGGAGAGGGCGGGGACGACATGCAGCAAAGGACGGTGCCTTTGTACATGTGTCACCTGCTCTGCCTGCTGTGCTGCTGGGTGCCTTCTGAACGTATTCTAAACCATGTATATTCAAATCTTACCTAAAACATTCTGTTAATTCCAAACCATTTCCAGGCCTGGGAAACTTCACAATTTCACAATACTCGGAATTTCATGACTGTGGTAAAAAGGTTGTTTGCAGGTGCATGGTATTTACTTGTATTTAAATGCTTAGCAGCTGGAGAGGAGGAGACAGAGGCTGTGACAAACCATAGAGCATGCTGTGTCTCTCGAACAACTGCTGATGAGATGTTGTTTAATCAAAAAGAGTCTGAGTCGGTGTAATTGATGTCATCCAAAGTAGACAAGACACTCCAGAGTCAGACAGTGGAACTCTAGATGGCCCCTTTCCCACTCGCTGCCACTTAATCGCTGAGTGACTGACAGTTTCTCACAGACGCTCGTCTCGCCATCCTAACATTATCTTTGCAAAGAGCGGTGGATACATTCATCATTGTACAACGAATCTCCACATGACCAAATATTAACATTTCTTCCAGGTCTGCTCTGATCCGAGCCGTCAGTTTCGCTATCAGCTCTCTTTATATTCACTGTCTTGCTCCCTCTCTGCCGCGGCTCCACAGAGAGTAGGAGGCTGGCCCGAGAATGCTTATTTTAGAGCACTCTCATTAGCTCGGCCTGATCCCTGAAGAGACACACAGCGCGCACACACAGCACACACACTGAAGCTAAACCTGCATCACTGAAGGGCAGCAGAAAATAAGAGGAAAGACAGATCTTTGCATGTGCCTGTATGAAATTAAATCCTGTGTTCACAATGACAATATATGCATGCTCATCATATCATCTGAATGCAACCGATACACAAACACATCACAGACAGTTAAAGCCCTTCATACGTACTTCTCTATGCTAACAGGTCGGTCAAATTTGAAGAGGATGTAGTCTCCTGCAGTAGGCGTGATGGCCCAGAAGAAGTCCTCTCCCAGGTACGTCTTCTCAAGCGTGTGACCCTGATATACCTGTGTGACACAATACTCATGTTTAGTTCCACCTTTATCACTCTATACGGTTGGGAAACATTAAATTAAAGGTCCAGTGTGTAGGATTTAGGGGGTTATATTAGCAGAAATATTATAGAATATAATAAGTATGCTTTCTTTAGTGTATAATCACCCTAAAAAAAAAAGAATCGTTCATTGAAGAATCGTGTTTTCGTTACCGCAGAATGAGCTGTTTATATCTACATAGAGAGCAGATCCTCTTCCACAGAGTCTGCCATGTTGCACCGCCATGTTGCTAGAGTAGCTCAGAACAGACAACCCAAACACTAACCATTCTAGGGCTGCCCCCGACTAAGAATTTCCTAGTCAACCAATAGTCGTCATTTAGGTCCATTAGTCGACTAGTCTCCCACCTGTTTACAATATTAATATAATTATTAAATGATATATTTTGGTGGTTTGAGTTGAAGGTGTGAGAAAGAATAGTATCAGTAACATTGTTAACACTGTGCTACATTACAGAGAAATACAAAACCGTACTAATGAACCTTCATTAATATAGGCCTATATTTTATCTACAAGTGCACGTCACACACTGAGCGAGCCGCCTGTTGATGACGCTGTGGGCTAATGGGCATGTAGCTACTTCCATGTTTCAGATGATACGTCATGTTTGTAGTCGACCAATGAAGATGAGTTTACATATCACCTTGGGTTCGTCCTTCACCTTCTCAAAATGATCCCACACTTTGGATTTCCTGCCCGACATGTCAGTAACTAGCCTGTGGAGTAACCGCAGGTACCAGCCCTGGAAATTAGAGGTCGAACGCATGCTGCATTTTTAGTCACCTGGAAAACGTGAGGTCGGGCGCTAGGTGCTACTCTTGTGCCTTTCCTGTGCCAGCTTTAAAGAGCACAGATGTAAAGCTCTGGGTAGCCCTGCACTAACATGATCAACTTTTCCGTATTTATCAGACTGAATATTTACGGAAGAAGGGAAAGATCTCTGTCGGCTGTTATTGGTTTGTAACGTGACTCCTGTCTGACTGCTGAGCGTGGCCTCTTCCTGTGTCTGTCCTTTCAAATTAAATGTCCACATGGTCCAGTTATACAGGTTTTGATTTGTTTAGACAAGACACAGCTCCTACAAGTTTCATGTTTGTTTTTGTTTGTTTTTTACTGTGACTAAGCGACCAATGAAATCTTGCCAACTAATGACCTTTCTGGTCGACTAACATTTGCTTGACTATTAGGGGGCAGCCCTAGGCCATTCTCGTTTTCGCATTGGCCGCCATAATTAGCAGCCCCACTGTGATGGCAGCTTCAGAAAAACACTGCATTATTCAGTGTTTGAACTGGTTTAAATCACCAGGTCTGTTTGTTTAGGAGAGGAAGAGACCTTTGCAGATAATTTGGCTTCTGGTAAAATCCTCCTGAACATTTAGATCTTAAGTTATCAGAGAGAAAGTGAGCACACATTAGCAGGTGCTGAGCTAGCGGCCTGTCTCTGACATGCAAAACAGCATTTGAATAACACTGATTTGTGAGGGGAAATTGCTTTCTTCAGTGTTTTTTGCCCGTTTTAATCACCTAGTCTGTTTGTTTTGGAGAGGAAGAGACCTCTGTGGATAATTTGGCTCCTGGTAAAATCCTCCTGAACAATGAACACCGAAGGAAATTAGATCAGGAAAACTTTCAGGTGGTTGCAGTCTGCAATACTCACTGTAATTATTGTTTTTTAATAGTTATTCTTATGAACTTAAGTACAGATAACCACAAATTAAAGTTTCAGATATATATCAGTGGAGCCCTGTCACGATACCTTCACAGAAGTGGAAACCTCAGCCGGGGGGTTGACATGCATCTTGTGGAGCAGTGGCTTCAGGAAGTCCTTGTCCTGCAAACAGACAGAGGGGGGAAACCAACATTTCTACACAGGAAGTAGCCTCTACTGTTACAAATAAGTGACTGTCAGGGCGAATGACTCACTGTGAGCTTTTGGATCTTTCCAGCAAGAGAAGAATGGAGTCCTACGTGTTGAAACAGGGAGGGTCTGAACCGCACACGTAGGCTGGACTTCTGCCGCTCGCAGTGTTTCTTTAAATAGACAAAAAAGGGAGGAATGATGATGAGACCCATTCTCCAGAAAATGACACTCATCATATTAGCACAGTCATCACAGTGCATACCGCATCTTTCTCCGGATTGCAGACTTTGACCCAGAGAATATGGTCCAGCAGCCAGTCGATGGGCTTCTCCTTGTAGAACATGAAGATGAACTCAACGATGAGGTTCAGGTCTGGAGCCTGGAACATTTTTCCTAAAGGTATGAGAGAATAACCGAGGTTTATAGGTGTTCATTAATCCTGTACAGAAGCATTCAGCATCATTAACAACAAAATGATTTAAGCATTAAATGAACAAAAACAAAACAAGAAAAGACAGTTTCACTTAGACTAAAAATAAACCCACTGCTTATTAACATATCATAGTGATGTGCTTAATGTGGATTAGCTTCTCCCTGCCAAATCCAGGGTTCCCACACCTTCTTAAACATCAAATTAAAGGACTTTCTGGGCCCAATTCTCTAAAATTTAAGGACCCAATACAGCATAGTTTGAGACAGGGATTAGATTAATTACCCCTCCAACACTATGAATTTTTTTAATGAGAAGTAGCAGGCGTTACACAAGCTCACAGACAATAAACATGACTGAGGCTTGAATGTGTGAAACATAGACTATATAAAGATGGACAACATATCTCTGCTTCCTCCCACTGTACAAAAATGAAGCCAAAATATCCCGGACACAAGCACTGCCATGTTGCATTTTTGGAGCCAGAGTCTAAGCCATTGATGAGGAGCACACTGACTGACACACACAGCTGACAATCATGACGTCATACCCAGTATTTATAGCATTAAGTAACTTATTAAACCTATCATCAGGACAATGAACACTTGAGCAAACACCAGCATGATACAAGTTACCTTAAATGACAGAGACCACCTTTGAAAAAAAAGTTTTTCAGTGTGTACTTTGATCTTTTATTTTGGCCCGTTTCCCATCCGCTAACATGGAGGGGACTGGGTTTATGACCTGAATTGCATCCAGCCATTCAGTTTTGGGGAGCTGCTGTCATGTCGTCCAACTTTATACACATTCAGTGACTACTTTCCATGCACACTATTATTTCTCTTTCATTCAGACTATGAAAATAAATTTGATATAATGTCATATTCTGTTTGGATATTCAGTATTAGGACTTCTCCCGAATGTAGCATGTAGCATATGCTGATATTTTTCAGGTTTTAGGAGCATTCTTTGGACATGTATACAGCACATTTATACTATGCATCTCAATTGAGGTTTTTACCACCGTTTGCACCGTTAGCTTTGTAGGAATATTGGAAAACTTTGTGCATCCAAACCAAGTCAATGGTGTACACTTCTCAATTGTTCTGTTACACTGTTCGACAGTAACAAAAAAAAATCTTAAATCAAAACATCAACTTATATTCTTGCACAAAATATATAAATTCAAGTACTTTCAATAAGCCATGTCTTTTTATGTCTATTTTCAAAACCTTTACCTTGATTTTGTTCACTCAAATTCACACTTTCAAGGATTTCAAAGATGCATGGAAACCTTGGAAATCACTGTCCTTTCCAGTGACCCAGTTTCTATGGTAATCAATATAATTTCCATCTTTCCTTCGCCTGCGGCTCCAAATCCATGATGCATGTGACTGTTTATCATAAATCCCACAAGTCCAACAAGTTGTTTTGAAAAACTTAATTCAAGTTCACATAATGAGTTAACAATTTAGGCAGGAATGTCATTGCTTTGCAGATCATGCTTCAATTGACAAAGCCCCGGTGCATGCCAAGTATTGATCAAGTGCTTAATAGACTGTACCAATGAAGCCCAGCTGAGAGAACTCCAGGATCATCCAGTCCTCTGACGAGAGCTGCAGGGCAAAGTTCTTCATTGTGGCAAAGTAGTTGGGCTTGGCCACAATGTCGTCCTCCAGCTGCAGGGACAGGAAGAAGAAAATGTGAGACAGGAGAAACCACTCTAAGAGTCTGGGATCATTGTTGATGGAGAGGATGAGAGGCAGCAGGGAGACTCCTCTACTTTCACTCAAGGACAACACTCTGAAATGAGCTAAGGGAAACTTCTGAGTCGCTACACTAAACTAGAGAAGCAGCAGACAGGTAATACCTCTTCCCTCCAGGTGAGAGCACAGAATGGAAATGACATACTCCATGCATGAGACAGAAAGATAGGAGATTAACAACACAGTGAAACGAAACCATGAATGGCTGGCGTTAGCACTTCAAATCTGCTCAGAGTAAACGTTTATATAAACATTCCCAAATTGGACGCCTAGTTTCGCCAAGAGGACAGATAAGAGCTGTAGAAGTCTAAGAGGATTAGGCTCAGAATAAGTGAAACTGGCTCCGGTCTGATGAAAACAACACTGGCTCTGATGAATGACTGCAACGACACGCATTTGCTTCAAGTGCTCGGCATGTTTTAATTTAGTGTGACATGCTCCAAACTAAAACGAAACTGGTGTTTGCCTGGTAACAGGCTTTCACGCTGACACATGAGTAAATGTCTACAGAGCCCCTCTTAAAAATGCACTCAAACAAGTTGCTATGAGAACATTTATATTATTCATTTGTCAAGGACATACCTGGACGTAGTAAACTCCCTTGCTCACAGCATACATCATGAGGAAGGAGTAGTCCAGATTCTGCTTGGTTCGCCATCTGGGCAAAGAAAGAAATCATCAACACATGTATTAAAAAAACATACACATATTAAAAGTCAGGTTTTTCCTGCATAGAATTAATATTACACGTGCCTCTACATCTGTATCTGAACACCATCTTGTGCTGTGATTATAATGTCTACACCGGTGAAATGTAAGGAAATACAGATTCTAACATTATGCCACCTTATCAGTACAAAAGTTCAAACAAACATCTGTAAAACATATTAGTTTGTTACAATATATGACAACAGCAATGCCACATACACTGATAAAAGCAAATTATTTCAAATAGAAGTAAAATAAATTATAAAAAAGGACAGGCTGTCGTTTGTGTTAATAATGTTTTCCCAGCGGGATAACATTGTTTCACAAGATACTCAGTTCATCAGTATTTGTGGTCATATTCTTAGTCTCAAACACGGCTTCACCAGGGGTCTCATTTATAAAACAATGCTGCGTGGGATCTATACTAAAAATGTATGTGAGGACAAAAGCCAAAAATGGCTTGTGCCAAAAAATATTCGACAATTTCTACAATCAGGCTTCCACCTCACCATCTGCATCGCCAATTTCCCATCTCAGAAATGTTTGTAATCATCGGTCAAAGTTTCTCCCATCAAGCCTGTTTTAATAGATCGCATCTTTTTGCGTGGGAAGTGGCGTGCGCCTCTTTCAGGCCTCGTTTTGTGCATGCGTGATGTTTATAAATGAGAACCCAGGTCATGTGATCTGCTACTACAGAAAAAAGCATTTAATACCCAATATACACCCTACCACAATGACCATCCATGTAACAATTTGGCTGTTATTTATTAATAATTGTAATTTTTTCAATCATATTATTGTTATTAAAAATCCTAAAATGTGATGCTTGTAAAAACGCCAGCTGAAGGCATGGTGCTCATGCACGTATGGTGCCACCTACGCCTCATTTTAAAGCAGGAAAAGCCCTGGAAAAGTAAAATCATTTTTGCTGTGTACTGAAAGTCACCCTCAGGGATAGACACACGCTGCTTCACATGCAAAAAGCTGAATTGTGCAAATCAGTTATTCCCAGGTACACTGAACAACAGACTCCATTTGAATAATTTATAAACCGGTGCTGTCACACTAATTGTTTGATCCGAATGATCTGCCCTTGTTGCAGTCTGACTCGTGGCTGCAGGTGTTTGTCATGCTTCCAGGTAGCAGGTGCGGAAGGTGGCAGACACACACACACACACGCACACACATTCAACACTCAGGTGAACAGACACCATAAATATGAGGGCATGCTTGCACGTGCGCTTAAACTCAGCCAGGTGGTTGCTGCAGCTTGAATACAATAGGGCTTTTTCTATCCCATTAACCTGAATGTATGCACATACGTATAAAACAAGTGTTTAAAAATATACCCACGGTCCATGTTGAACAAGATACTAACTGTTCAGATTGCCACCAGAAGCATCTGTGCTCACAGACACCCACATACAAACATAACACACAGTCCTGTGGGCCTACGGGCTATTATCAGAGTACGTACTGTAAGTAGTTGGCACAAACTGCACCATAAACAGATTTCTAATGGAGCCAGTTGTT
Organism: Epinephelus moara; assembly: GCF_006386435.1. NCBI lineage: Eukaryota > Metazoa > Chordata > Actinopteri > Perciformes > Serranidae > Epinephelus > Epinephelus moara. The sequence continues at coordinate 16,802,842 of NC_065512.1, read as the reverse complement.
AGCCGACTATAAAGAGAAGATAAGTACGGAGGATAATAAGAGGGAGCACTACAGAGAGAAAGAGATAGAGGGTGCTGCTGCTGATGACCTTGATCTGACTTTGAGGAATGCCTGTGGAATACTAAGTACCCAGGCAGCCTACCTAAAAGCTCCCGCTCGCTCTCTCCCTCCCACTTTCCCCCTGACTCATCCTTCTACTTTTTCTGCAATCCTCATCACAGCTCTCCCGCATTTCGGTTCTCTCAGGGCTGTTTTCTCCATGATTAACATAATGATTTCTATCTGCGTTTTTTTTCTTCAACTGAATGCCGGAGCAGTGGACACGTGATAACACAGATGTCCTGGCTGTGTGGGCTGCTCACCTGACTCTCTCTTTGGAGTCTCCGAAAGTCTCTTTGAGGTTGGTGAGGTCGGGGTAATAGGCAGCCGGCGGGGATATCACCTCCAGCAAGCCTGAACTCAGCTCTGTAGAAAACCTGAAGATGGAAGGAGATGTTGACCATGTGACACACGTTCCCCACCTTTCTGTGCATCTGTCAGGAGGCAGAGGTGTACTCACTCTTTCTCCAGGCCAGCAACCACGCTGTGAACGTAGTCCACATCAGTCTGCGGAGACAAACCAAGATAGACACATTAGACAGCTTCACGTGATTTTTTTAATTCGTGTGTGTGCTATGTCTCATTCTGTACGAAGGTGAGATCTCACCTCCCCAACGAAGACAATAATGACACAGTCAAGTTTCTCCTCCGGTGACAGCTTGTCTATTAGCGAACGCAGCGTCTCTGAAAGATAAGACTTCACCTTCCGCTTCACCGTGGGGATCCCCATCACCATGGTAACTGAGAAAAAGAAGTGTGAGGTGAGAACAGGAAGTGTCGAGGGCTGCAGATGTGGTGGTTTAACCGAGTCGATCCAAGACCAAATAATCTTTGCTTGTTAGACAACGACTAATTACACTGGCCCGAATCCACAAGAACAGAGACGCGTGCCCAGACTGACAGATGGCGGTGGGAAGGATGACTGATGGAGGTAGTTTGGAGTGCATTTTCACTGCCTACCATGCTGCATTAAAGAAAACTGGCTTTCAACTACAATCTTACACAATGTGAGTAAAGCAATTTATTTCAAAAACATACGTTTCAATTGACAACTAAACGTAGAGTGTCACTGAATCACCAGGTGGAGGCAACAATGTTTGGACTTTACACAGAGGTAACAAATATTTATGATAGCTGGCACTTACTCAGTATCATTCCTTATCTAGAGATCTGCAATGCACAACTAAATTAGTTTATGAGCTTTTACTGCCATCTAAGTAAACAAAGGCAGACGGGCCAAAGCCAACAGCAATAAGAAAAACAAACTAGAGAGCAGAACTGACAGAGTTTCAGAGAGGGTCTGGCCACTTTAATACTACCAGGGTTCACACACATTTGTACACACACATTTTCAAAACATTTCCATAATATTTTACCGAATTTCCATGACTTTATTTGAGTAGTTGAAAATGGGCAGCGATACAGCCGTACATTGCTAAACACGAGCGTTCCAGGCATTTGCAAACTGCTGGCACTTACCAACTTAACTCGCTTGTTAGACATTCCAGTCGCCACTGAGCTCCATATGCCAACAGACCAGAACGGCACATACGGGTCCATGGCAAAATGTCAAGATTACGTGCCTTTTTGGGGGATAGAAAACCAAAGATCCTACAGATAGGGCTGCCCCTTGAAAGTCAGAGATTTGTATCATCAGTCAAAGAACCCTCAATTGACTGACAATGTTTTCACACTTTCCCTCTGAAGTGAACCGAACTCAGACCACCTTGGGAAGCTTGCAAGGACGCAGGACGAGGAGTAGTTTGGTCCACAAAAGATACTGCATGTCTCCAGATGTGGAGCATCGAATACATCACATGGCGACAGTCTACAGCGCAGAAACACTAAGGTTTTCCTCCAATTTCAGTTCACATGAAAGCGAGGGGCTTCCTAACCGGACATTTTGGTCCCCAGATTTCGCTGCAGAGTAAGCACTCTTGACTTTGACGCTACTCTTTGGTACAAACAGCTGCGGACGTGATGCGGCAGCACAGGGGAGGAGAAACTTTCCAATGTAAGGCTCCGTGATAACACTATCTTCTCTCTTCTGCTTGGAGGTGGTGACTTAACAGCTCACAGATAATTAATACGACAGTCTGACTTTTGTTTGATATACAGTGTCTGCAAAAATGTTGTTGCACATTTCCAATCCATCGTTAGCGCTGTTAGCTTGTTTACTAGATTACATGAATGCTGCTGTCGCACTGAACGTCCCACTGAGCACCGTTCAAACTTTAAAACTATATATGGAAAAACGAATGGTCAATTTTGACAAGTTTGTATGCATTTATTTCTTGTTAAACTAACGTTTGTTTAATGGACATGTCTAATAAATGTTTTGCAACTGTCTTAAAAAAGGAAGCTGGGCTTCAACAATGGGATTCTAAGTAAGAGGAGTGCTAGACCCAAAATCAAATTAGTATATTCCAAAAAAATAAAATTCAATAAAACTATACTTACATGTTTTGGCACAGAGCCTCCATCAGAGCTTTTCTGCATTTTCCTGTTTCTGTCTTTGTGTGACACAAGTTTCTTTTCCCCCAAAGGGGAAATGACCAGAGAGTAAAAATAAAGGATGTAGCTACTGTGACATCACCAACTGGTTTGTGGACTGCTGTTTTGAGGTCTCAAGTTCAGCTGTCGCCATCTTAGTTTTGTGGAGCCAGACGCGAACATATTTGGACAAGAGCTGCGGAGAAGCATGGGATGGATCCGACTCATATACTGTAGCGACGCCCGCTAATGGTCAAGAAAATCAGCATCCTACACTGTGAGAAGCTGGTTGTTTTTTACTTGTTAAATGACCAAATGATTAATCAATCAACCTAAACTGTCATCAGTTGATTTGTCAGTCAACTCAGCGAGCCGGTGAAATGAAAAATACAGTGTCCCAGTTTTCATCCAGTGTCCCTGTAGTAACTGATCATTTATCACTTTACATCAAAGTCCCTGTCTTTTCTCTTTCTATAAAAGCAGGTAAAACTGTTTCAAATGTTTGATGACTCTTCCTGCATTTACAAAAGTTCATCCAATTAAACAAGACGTAGGACAACTAGCTGGCGACACCAGTTATATTAAACCGCACTTCATCGTTTGTGGGTAGTAGCAGCTAACAGAGCAATATGAAGAGAGAAAGAGAAAGAGATGTGTGTCTGGATATCAGTGGGGAAAAACATTTGCTTTCATTTCCAAAACAATGTGGCAGGTTTAATTTATTCACCTCTCCTTCGTCATTCTCCTGATCTAATGATAAGGGAGGTGTGTGGAGCTAACAATACGCTTAGCAGCAGACTTCATTGAAGCTCCGTCTCGTACTAAACTCTAAGCTAGCCGACTTTTGAGCAGTCCAATCAACACCTAAGATTTGATTTATATCCCTATCGTAACTGTACACCACGCAAATATTCTGTTTAACTGGGAAATACCTCACAGTACAGAAGCTAAAGATGCTCCAACTTCCGTCTCACGTCAGCAAAACCCACTGATCGCAAACATTAGGCTGATGATGATCTGTGAGCACAGAGAGGTCACAGATATTACATTCAGCTGAGGACAGGCTGTTGAAGGGAGACAACAGCAACACATAGCCGACAGGAAAAGACAGCGACTATTGTTATCTCCTTATCGCTCGATGGTGGTTGCAGCTAAACAGACGGCCTCTTCTCTAGTGTTGAGAGAGTACCCACAGCAGACTGTTGCCGGCCTAAAACCAGTTCATTTTACTCGCTGGATACAATGATCACTTTCACGAGGAAATGAGAGAGCGGAGAGCGTACAGCGAGGCCACACTTCTGCTGATGTGACTGCAAATGCGAAGATGAGCAAGTTATCAGGCCGGTTATGTGACAGCGAATCAGTGTTTTTTCCTTATGCTTAGGAAAATAAGTCAAGACAGCATTGTGAGATTTCCTATTAGCCTGTGTGCTCTTCATGTTTAGCTTTTGTTTCCTCCATACATGGTAGACTTACATAATTCAAAACCTATGGTGACAATCAGAGGGCAGGTTTCTGTAATGTTTCACTATCCCAGAGAAAAGGAAAACAAGGTCAAGTGTTGTATTATTGGAGGTTACAGACAACTTGCCCTATAGGCACAGTAATGATCGTGAAACACATGGATCAGGGCTAATGGATGCATGCATGTGTGTGTATGAGTTTAAAAGCCGTGGCACGCTGACTGAGCTGATGCGGGGGCACAAGGGGGGCCTCAACAAAACAAACTTGAGGTGCAGAATGAGCGAGCATCACGGTGGACTAGAGAAAGGGTGCAGAGCGATCTGTGCAGCGTGGAGAATCTGTCCCAGTTTTGCTTTGTGTTTCTCGCACTAAGCTCCGTGTCGTATAGCGACACCCACCACCACCACCAAGAAAGTAGGTCGAGGATGAAAGGAGAATGTGGGAGGAAGGAAAAGAGACAGAGAGTGACAGAATAAGGGAGGGTGGCAGACAGTGAATGAGTGATAATACATGCAAGTGCGGCGCGAGCACGACCGACTCCGAGACTGCCCCTCCCCGTGTCCCTTGATCAGCCTGGACGCCTCACTCTGTCATCCTTTCATGTCCTTCAGGGAAAAAAATAAAAAAGGCAAAACAATCTACATTTCTGCCCGCTTCTCTGTCACATCTGTGAAAAGGACTGATCTGGTATGCCGGGCACGAAACAGAGCTGGTGTTTGGCTGTGTTTATAACGTCCAGCAAAATACAGCTTCATAATTTGCTTGAACATAGCATGGAAATGTTTATTTTCATACACATTATTTAGATTTAACATTGAGATAAGAAAGAAGCTGACCTCACTGGATCTTTGCTTATGGTGGGAATAATGACGCAGGCATGTGTGCAAGCAAAAACACTCACTTTGACTTAAGGACTTAAGTGGGATTTATACTTCAGCACCAGCTACGCCCTAGCCTACAGCATTTATACTTGTGCGGTGGTCTGTCTGTGTCACTCTGCAGTTACACCTCCAAAACACTAGTTGGCAGCGGGGTTTCTTTCAGGTACTGTAAAGTTTAGTTGATTCAAATCACACCCAAAACACACATTAAACATGACTTAATATACAATTTCAAACACAAGTACACAAATCTGCTTCACTATAACTCACAGCATTCACAGACAAAACACTTGTCTTTATCTGGACACATTTTGCCCACAAAAACAGCATCCTAATGTTATTAGCACAAGCCTATGACATTTCACATTGTATAAATTAGCCCAGCAGCTAGCGGACTTTTCCTCTACTCATATGAAGCCAGGGACAACAGCAACATTTAACAAAGGTAACGGTACAAAATTCTGCTCCATTACAACTCACAAGGTTCACTGACAAAACAACTGTCTCATACTAAACATGTTTTCCAAACAAATACAACACGCTAACGTTATTAGCACAAGCCTATGGCATTTTACATTGTATAAATTAGCCTGGCGAATAGTGGAGATTTCTTCTGCTCATATGAAGCCAGAATAAATCACACAAGACTTAAAATGCTATTTTTGTGGAGGCTTTATTGTCTTCACAATTTATTGTTTCTTATCTGTGAAATTAAAGTAAATAAACGCTTCCTTTCTACTCAGGGAAATGGTTTCAGCTTACAAAAACAAACAGGAGGTCAAGAGTTACATGCAGAAGTAAAAATCCTGCTTTAATCTGTTTTAAGTTTTTTATGTGCTTTTTTCAAATGTAACAAATAACCAAAGTAGGAGTCCATGGTAAACACCGTAGAAAATATATATCTAGGATTTAGAGAGAAAATATGTTATTTGTTCTATCAGTTTTAGAGAAATGCCCCAACCGTTGCAGTTTTTAAATCCAAACTCAAAACCTTATTATTCTGTAACACTTTTGACTAAATGATTTTAAAACCCAAACCAGTTAGGTATTCATGAGTCCATGTGTTAAATGTCCTTTTAATGTCCAGATATTCACAGTGAAGCTGCGTCCATGTCTTCTGAAATAACGACAGTCCACTTCTCCTATTTTCTGAGGAATATTACAACTCTATACCTCAGGAAAAAAGTCATCTTCTCCATTTTATATATATCCTTGATTATGTACATCCATTGTTTAATGTTTGGAGGCTAAATGTTTTAAATATTTTTTGCTCATTCTTTTACTGTTTTTCAATTATACGGTTTTGTCTTTGTATTTAGTTGTCAACTTTGATTTAAATTGCAATTTTGTATTGTGTTGTTTTAGCTTTGAGTTGAATTGTACTTTTGTTCTGTGTTGTTTTAACTTCTCTGTATGGCACATTGAAACTACCTGAGTATGAAATATGCCTTATAAATAAAACTGTCTTGCTTTAGAGTTCAAAAAATTATTGATTAAATATGAAAGATATGGATGAAGTATAATAAAAATGTATTCTTGTGAGAGACAAAAGGAAGCAATGTCTATTTGCTCTATCCTCAAAAGCAGGAGGGGTTTTATTTGTTGTTGTTGTTTGAAGCTGTGTTTTATGGATATCTGATGTCCTTGTTTGTTTGTTTGTTTGTTTGTATCTATACAACCAAATAAATGTTTGCTTTTGATATGACATTATTAAAAAAGAAGCCCTTTTTAATGATTAATTAAAACCTTACTTTGGTGAAATTTAAAAAAGCACGACTGTCATGATTTGGGGTAATTCAGGCATCAATGGGTCTCATGTTATTATACCAATTATGTTTTTCTCATGAAGAGAAGTGCTGCTGCCTGGGATGAGAGGCATCCTGAGTAATCTGGGTGCGATATTGAAACTTTTGAGCTTTCAAGGTCTCACAAAGCCCAAGCTGCACTTTGTATGTGTGTAGACAATCCACAACCTGAGTAGATAACATATTCATAATCCTTTCATTTTTGTAAAAATGGTCACGTCGCTCACATTTTAAATTTATAGGATCTTGTTACTTAAGTGGTTCATTCAATAAATTGAATCTCCAACTCAAGGTGCCTGGTAAAAAAAAAAAAAAACAGTCAGAGCCGTCATAAATCCTACTCCCCATTATATGGGGTGAATCATCCGACCAGCAATGTACTGGGGACCTTTGCAGAAACAGTCATATTACTCCTTGTTGTGTTGGCTCTGCTTGTTTGCGATTTAACACTGCACAAAACAGCTTCACCAATGAGACAGGAATGCAGAGATTTATCAGCTGAACACTGGTATCGGCCGAAATTCGCCTTGTTGACTGCCATAGGTCTATTGACAATTAAGATGACATTCGCCACTGGTGAATGTCATCTTAATTGTCAGTTGTTGTCAATCTTAATGTTCTTAATATCTTTTCTGATATTTTTCTGCTGTGTCGCATCAATTTTGGACAGACTTAAAAGCAGAGCATGAGACAAACGGCGTCCCACTGTCCCGGGGAGGATAGAAAACATGTTTGGAGAGAACAGACATCTTCCCTGGGACGCCGTCGGGACAAAAGGACGCAGTAAACTCACTATTAGCGCGTCAGAGGATGCACTTTCCCTAATAATGCTTCACTGTTAGCAACAAATCCACATTAAAATCAGCAGGAGGAGAGCTAGTTAACATTAGCATAGCAGCAGGTAACCGGAACTAACTGCTGACGGAGGCTGCATTGAGTTACGATATGATGCGTTCAAGGTCTTTTCAGTAAAAATGACGACAGGGCGAAGGTCAGTTTTAACGTGAGCATGATGTGTGCAAACATAATCTTGGAATTTCTTTTTTTTTTTTTTTTAAATACAGTTATTTGAAAGAGAAATTTGTCAATGTTTTTACAGCAATATAAAACAGATATTAGAGAGGGAATTATGATGTATTACATACATTTAAAAAGGCTTTTGAGGCAATTATTCATTCAAACGTTTTTGATGTGAAAGACTTTATTGAAGGGTGTTTTATAAATTTGCAAGGTTGAATTTGTGCTCATTCAAAGACTGTGTAATGAAGGGTTGAACGACTTGCTGAGTTATTTTCTTATAATAAAGATTTCTCTGGCACAAAAGGTGGGAAGAAACAACACATGAGCTATCAATAAATTATTTCAAACATCGGTTTTGGCCCAGAGTTTCACCACTGATGTTACGAAATTGACAATATTCCCTTTTAAACACATGATCGACAGTGTGAGCTTCACAGCCCGTAGGTGAAAGGCGAATATAGACAGAGGTCGCACATGCACACTGCCTGACAAGCATCACAAAGCACCTACTTCTTGGGCGTGAGTAAACAACTAACCTAATCATTATATTCCAATGTCAACAACAACAAGTGGGTAGTCGTGATTGTGACACTGCGTGCAGATATCTGAAGGTGAAATGCACCAAGAAACAGATTTGCATGCAAAGCTGCTGTGACATGTGTTCCTGCTTACAGCTGGAGAATAGAATCATGTCCTATTTTCTCCCTCAGTGTTGCATTGCAGAGATGCAGCTAGCCTCAGAGCCCACTCAAAACAAAAAGGAGGTGTTGTTCTTTGAAATTCAAGGGAAGTCGGTGGTGGTTGAAATCTTTGGCTTGTGTGCTGATGCATCTTAGCAAAAGGTGTCTACACGAAGGGTGCAGTTTGATATATAAGGTACAAACCAGGCATGTGTTTGGAAACAGGCCTCCTGTGTTAGAAGCCTCTGGAGGTGTAACTTGTCTCAGATTAGCTCTTGTTCATTAGATTGTGTTTGATTAATGAACTGAGATCACAACCTCCCCTCTTCAGGGTGACTGAGTCATGAGAAGAATAAAAGGTTTCTCTTGAACTGGACCCTCTGCCGATTGTGTACAAGCTATGATATCAGAGACAATAAATATGATACAGGTTAACCAGCAGAGAAACAACAAAATGTGCAATATGAAGTTCACGTTACTGTCAATTGATGCCTCTTTCACACAGAAGCAAAAACCACTGCTGCATAATAACAAATACAATTGGCAGAGCAATTAGCAGCAGAGAGTGGGAAGCCAGCGAGGTGTCAAAGCACTGGCAACAGCTAGTGTTTAGTCATGAAGCCTGCATGGAGAGCGGTTAGATCTGAGGGAGAGTGTGAGAACCTTTACATGTGTTTGGTCCTCGCAGGTTCAGATACACGACTCTCTCTACACTCTCCTCAAGCTGACAGAAGACTCAGCAGCGTCTGCAGCACAAGGAAATCCAAATTGGGGAGAAAAACACCTTCAACTGTATCTTGTGACATGTTTATTGGCTGATCAGTGTAGACAAATGTTGGTGTTGCTTGGCAACATAATATGTACTGACTGCGCGTAAAAGGGCACAAGTTGGCAAGCTGGTGGCTCACTAAAGGCCGTATGTGCGTTTGGAACGAGCAGGGCTGCCTTTACAATAATGCTCTTTTGTTGGTTTCTGTCTGAAAGGGGCTCCAGTCGGGCCCCGCTCCAACCGTTTCAGTTTTAGAACAGAGCTCTCTGAACTGTTTCGTCCCATAATCCTTGTTCAATTTAAAGTGAGATGATGTCCTAATTTGCGCAGATATAAATATCCCAATGTCAGATGTGCTTAGACCAGCAAAGAACGAGGGGGAAATTTAAAGGAAAGACAGAGGTAGGCTAAGGGCCCTGACACACACCAAGCTGACAGTCAGCCGTTGGTCAATGTAGGGCCGTTGGTGAGTGTCTGTCACCCTAGTTTTGGTGGTGTGTCCCACACTGTTGGCAGTAGTTGGCCCTTGCCGGCAGTTTTTTGGCTGATTCTGCATGTTGGATTGGCGTCAGAGCTCGTGGAGCCTGTAGGTGAATGAAAGCAGTTAAGCTCAGTGCTCAAGAAGAGAAATGGAAGTGAGGAAAGCAAACAAAGGGCTTAAGTAAATAGGGTGTGAGATGGAGACAATCTTGTTATATGAAGTAAGATTTTTGTTTTAGCCATCGAGCTCTGGCTTGTAATTGTTTGTATTATCGTTCACTAGTGCACGGTAATTATCCTTTGTACATTTAACATCAGGTTGTGTTGTTAGTGTGCTAACTGGCAAACTGGCTAACTAGCATCTTGAATCTGTCCTGTTGCGTCTTCCTGGTTCCCTTTTTTAATGATTTACACAGACTACTGCCACCTGCTGGTAAGGAGAGTTATTTCCTCTCATGCAGGTGCAAAACGTAGGTGCTAGTTGGCCGTGGGCTTTAGTCTTTGCAGTGTGTGGAGTATAACGTTTTGGCCAACGTGAGGAGAAGCAACAATCAGCCTTCTTCACCACCACCTCTTTGATGTCAGTTTTGTGTGTCTGGCCCTGAAGAGGAACAATGAGCGATAGAAAAAAAGGGTAAGCTAAAGGCATGATAGCCAGTGGCTAATCAAGTATGTCATGCAGAGGGGAAAAACGTCTCAGAGGCAGTCATGTGTTTCTGCGACCCACCACCGCCGCAGATTTCCACAATCACTTCCCAGTAGCAGTACCTCCAGCTTGGCTGTGCATTCCAGCGAACACAAGTGATAGTGTTTAGAGTGGGAAGCTGGTGAGAACAAAGCAGTGGGCAGCCACAAACTCTGACATTATCAGCGGCTAGACGGTCTCTAGGGAGAGCCAAGAAGAGTCTTAAAGGTGAAAAGTACCTGCCCACCTGTCAAGGAACCACACAGACTGGAGATGACTAAGAGATGGCAATGATAGGCCTCGCATTTTTCTTTGTATCCCGTGGGAATACCTTGTACTCATTGATCAAACAGGCTACAGGCCAGGGACAAGAAACTCCCATTTGTTCCCAACATGTTCCTCCTTCCATTCCTCTAATTTGTCTGGGGCCTCTGTTCTTCCCCCTAGGTCATTGTCATTAGGAATGTGGAAACCACTTGAGCTGTTCAGCCCCCAAACCTGCGCCCCAAATTCACTCCACCCATCCCACTCGCAATGCCAGATAAGTAATCCTCTTGGAGAGGACTTGATATAGCAGAGGTCACATGCTGAGGGGTGACAGAGAGAAACATTTAGAAATAAAAAAGGGGAAGCTGAAAATAGGAGTTGACAAAAAGGAGTGAAAGAGGAGAGAAAAATCCATATGAGCAATGAGGCTAATGACAGACAGCAGGTTTGACAGGACATGTTGCACCTTAAGCCCCATTTCCACTAAACACTTTCAGTATGGTACCTTTGGGACCACAAGTAACCCTTCAGACATGGTACCTAGACCCTAGCGTTTCCACTGCAAACAGTACACTTAAATGTGGGCGGGGTTGTTGTCACTCACTGCTCCGTCCAGCACTCACTGCATTTCCTCATTACCGATGACACAGATGGAAGTCTGCACCTCGTTTAGAGTGAGTGACCGTCTGCTATTGACCAATTAACGAACTGCAGTGTTCACAGCTCCACCTTTTAGTACCAGATCTGTGTGCTAGGTACCCCAACAGAGGGGCGACCCAAAATGGGGATGGTATAGAACGGTTCCATTGGTACCATCCACAAGTCTTTACACTGGAAACGGGAAAAAAGCATACTGAACTGAACTGTACTGCTCGGTGGAAATGGGGCTTTTGTGAGCCTTGTAAAAGTTTTGTAGAGTCCTCAATGAACTAGTAGTGAAGGAGTGTTTCCTGATGTCAGCTTGCTTTGTATAGCACTTTTCAAAACATTACAGTGCAACTCTCAGGTTCAATAAAAGGGAGATGGACAACAGATGCGCAAACACAAAGTGCAAGTCATAAATATAAAGCAGAATAGAGATGTGAAAGCAAAAGGGAAATCCCTGTTCGATCGAGCTAAGAGACAGGATACATAACTTGTAAAGTAAATGGGAAATTTACACTGTACATACACTATAATCATCTCCTTGTGAAGATCTTCAGAATGATCCTCATGCAAAGCTCAGTCCAGAGGGGATACTTGTTGTGAACAAGTCACCAACTGAAAACTTGTTGAGGCTTGATTCTGTCCCTGGTGTAATGAGGATCTCTGGAGGTTTTATATTGTTTGTGTAGCACGTATATTCTGAAGAAAAAGCCTCATTAATCAGGGAAGTTACTGCTGTGCTGAATGTGCTGCGTGCGTATATGTGCTTCTCACCTCCTGTGCGGCCGAGACCAACCTGCACGGCGGGGTGCAGGCTGCCCTCATTGTTGAGTAGATGAGGCAGGTGGTGGTAGATATTTGGCACCTGGAGAGGTTTCCTATTTGCGAGCTCCTTCAGTAGTTTCTGTGTCTCATCTGAAAGCAAGCGCAAAGAGAAGGAAAGTTAGGGCCTCTCCTCGGTTTCATCAAATGGAGACAGGAGTGAAATTATGCTGACTTATAAAGCACCACCATAGTGATGCTATAACACAGGATCGATGAATAAAATATCCAACTATACACAGCAGAAAATCTGACGGTTTTATGAGTATATGAATTCTCTCTGGCTGCAGGACCCTGTCTCTGCTTGTGACTTATACCATACTGCATGGTGTACACGTTCATACTGTATTTCCCTTATGCAGGGTTTGATGCTTTGCAATAGTCCACTGCTCCCAGATATAAGACAGTTCATATCATCTAACTGACATTCCATTTTCAATAGAAAATTAAAATCTAAAAAAAATGATCGAACAAGCACAACAACTGCCGTAATAGTAATTCAGATAAAAGTAAATTGACAGATAATTTTCAGTTTCAGAAGCATAACACTGGCATTATGATAACGCCACTGAATATAAAATGAAGTTTTCATTTTAAAACTGGCAGACGATGTGCAACATAAGCTTAAAAACAAAACTGCAAACTCAACTTTTACGTTTTTGTTTGAATTAGGTGCTGTGCCAAGGAGTGAAATGGTTTTGTGATTGCTGTGTTTCCACCCACTGGGTGGTTGTGAGGGTTGACTGGGACAAATTTAACAATAGAAGCCTGTGAGGAATCGCCTGGTTAGACCATCCTAATGACAAGACCTGTTTCGCTCTCTGTATTACTCTGGACTCGGTGTTGCTCCAAACACTTTCCAGAAATTCAAAAGGGGCCAATCAGGGATTCACTCCCTGGGTGACAAGGTTAGCAGCCAATCAGGGACTGCTCTAGTTGAGGTAAAATGCAGGCCACAGTTTGCAAAACAGTAATGGCGGCTCCCGAATCAACAAGCACTAACTCTAACATCAGTTGAGTGTAAAAGCTCAGTTAGAGTTAGTGAGTCTTTGTGTGTTTGTCATTTACCTGAAAAGTTTGTGAGAGCATCTTTGCTGCTGTTTGTCTCAGCGATGGCGCGTCTGAACTGCTCGAGGATGTTGTTGAGCTCAGACGAACGCTGCAGCGTCCTGTGCTCGGCCACTCGAAGGCGCTCTTTCAAGGCATGGAACTCCCGCTGGTATGCTATCAGCTTCTCTGTGAAGAAAGAAGAAAGGTAGGGTGCTTCAGCAGGCGGTACATAAAGCTCCAGAAATTGAAAATGAAACAATGATCTGATAGAAGGACCACTTTCAGCTCCAAGAGGCAGGGTTCAGCCACGAAGTAAAAACATCTACACAGACTTGGCAGATCCAACACTTGGAAGAGAGCAATATAGTAAGTCTATCAGGGTGGTTAAGAATTTTCAAGTCTGTGAATTCACATCTTCCTATTTCACTATGGTGCCAGTTTCAGAGACTGTAATCCGTAATGTTAACTGAGCAGTGAGTGCTCTTTCTCAGCTCTCACATTCATATGATTACAAACACTCACACCTGGCAGCTGCTCAGTACAGACAGTTCTAATCTGACCTTTTCTGATCAGGTTTACTGGAGCACTTTGGAGCAGAAGTGCACTGGATCTGTGGAGTACTTCAAGAGGAGCGGCTGAGGGAAAGGAGCTACTTTTTCAATTTCATCACCAGAATTTCTAAGATTGTACAGGGATTTACAGCATTTGTCCCACACCTGCTTCTCAAATCTCTGGGCAACTGCAGCACTACATGATGATATAATCGACAATAACACAGCACTCAGGAGCAGGCAGCTATTCACCGGCAGCGTGTTTTTTAACTGAAAATTACTTTTGTGGTTTAGAGGCAGTTTACAGTGAACATGTGAGAAAACCTGCCCCTTGGAGGGCTCTTATCAGGACGCAGAAGTTTAGCGGTCAGTGTAGGAGTTTGAAAGAAGAGGCAGTGAAATTCTGCAGAAAAGGGAGTAGCTGTGGTCTGCTGGCTGGGTGAGATCACAGATACATGAAATGAGCTGGTCGCAGTACAGTGAGTTCCTCCTGCAGTGTGACTTGTGTTGGGTTTCTTTTCTATTTACATATTTTTGTTGTCTTTTACCTGACCATTTCATTGCTTTGGTGTTGTGTAAGTACTTTGTAACCTTTTAAAAAAAAATGTAATTTAAATAAAGTTTATCATAGTAAATATGATATCATAGTGATGATTCAAAGCCAAGAAAGCATGCGTGTGACAATGATTGATAAGCCTAAAACGCTTGTCTCAGGGCCCTTTCACAATTACCACGTTTGGTCCGGACTTTCTAATTTTTCAGTTTGATCCAAACCAAAATTACAGGTGTGACACCTCCCCTACACCATAGTCCAGACAGCCAAACCTTTGTCTATAAGGGTGCTTTCAGATCTAGAGTTGTCTTGCTTTGGTCCGAATCAGGGACTACTTTTGTTATAAAGTTGTATAATTGCCTAGAGTTGGTTCATGTTCTCACGGAAGCATTTACAAGTGGACCAGACAAAATGCCTTGTGCAAGAAAGCTGCTCTTGATTGGTCAGAATTTACATGTGGGAAAAATCCAGGAATTAAGCAAAACGTTGAAGAAGAGTACACTTGTAAGATAAATGTGACACTTTCTAATGTCACAATGGAGGGACAACTACGCAGGTTGATTTTAGCGCTGCTCATCATGGACTATATTGCTGTCATTGTTCATTTTAGTCAAAGCATACAGTTTGAAAACGGGGCGCAGCTCCAACTAGAAAACAATGTTTTGATGCATTGGATGTGCTGAATGTGCATATTAAAGCAGTACAGGGGGAGGTGCACATTAATAATCCTCCAGGGGCCTCATTTATAAAGCTTGCTTACGCACAAAACGGGGCTTGAAAGTGGCGTACACCACTTCCCATGCAAAGGTTGTGATTTATAAAAATAAACTTGGCGGGAGAATGTGCGTACCTGTAAGCAAACTCTGAGTCATGCGTGCGCACATTTTGGAGACACTGGGAAGTGGCGACGCAGACGGCGAGGTGGAGAAGTGGAGTCAGATTTTTATTGATGTCTCACACAAATTTAATGTCACGCTATATCCACCTTAGATCCACGTTATCATTGAAATTAAATCCAGCAGCCTTATTTTGCGCTTGGAGTGAGTGATAATTGTTTCATAAAAACGTTGTAAAAGCGCGACTGCATGGAATATATTTATTTATTTAGCTAAATATTTCCAGTGCATTTATCATGTCTCGAAATACAGCCATTATGCACAACCGTTACACTCATTTCATCAGCTCTACTTAGACATGTGCTGTTCATGACAAAACCGGCATGAAGAAACGTGTTCGCCTATTACACTTTCATCTTTGAATTGTATTTCAAATTACACGTTGTATTTTGGGACAGGGATACCACTGGTTCATGCTGTAATTAAGGCCGGGTGTCTGATCAGACTAATTGCCATAAACATATAAATACTGCGGTGACCCTCGTGCGTAATTGCGCAAGATGGCACTGGCACATACTCCTTTTTGCCTCCACCTTTAATAAATGTGATTCTTTATGTCGCTCATCAATGTCAAACATCCTCAAATTTAAAAGCAACACATTAACTACATGTTGGTAAAGGAGAAGAAATATTTGGTCTACCTTTAGATCAGACCACTTTTTTTTTTCTCTGTCACTGTCCGTGCAGTCCCACAGACACAGCTGACAGCGTCAGCAGTGTTGATGTGTTGCCACTTTTTTTGCTTTATTAGTGATCCCGCTGCTGTGGCCACCAAATAAAACCTTTCTTCAGTCCTCCACCTCCCGTTAAAGGGTCTCGAGCTCAGTTCCGGAGAAATTCCGTTTTTTGGTTTGTTTCTCACCCGTCGCCGTGACTCACAACTAGAGAACACTCGCATGCCGGCTTATTTATATGCAGATCGCATTCATGAGGTGATTTGCATGACCATTTATGGTTGAACTAGGGCGTGTAGAGGGCGGAATATGAGGCGGATCTGGGTGCGCACAACTCCAGGAGGTCTGTGATTTATAAAGAGAACATTGCGTGCAAGTGTGCGTGCACACGGTTTTATAAATCAGATTATTTTTTGGCGCACGCCATTTTCAGCTTTTGGGCGCACGTCAACTTTTAGTATAAATCCTAAGCACTCCTTTATAAATGAGGCCCCAGGACTGTAATATGCTCATGTTTAACCCAAACAATGTGTCATGTGACTGCAGTTGGTTCGGATCCAGGTTGGAACACGTTCTCACCACAAACAAACCGCACTAGAATTTGTTTGTAATTGCACCAAGACCACCTCTTCAAGAAGGTCTCGGTCCGGTTGTTTTGGTGCACATCTACATGCAATTGCTGTGTTCACATCTGCCCAAACGAACCGCACTTAGGGGGCAAACGAACTTGAGTTCGATTGAACTGAACCAAACAGGGCAGGCGTGAAAGCACCCTAGAAGAAGTGGTCTTGGTCCAGATCAAACTTCCTGACCAATTATAGGAAGTTTTAGCAGGCAATCGTCTTGTGATAAGAGTGGTGTAGCACCTGATGTGTAGTGTGTGTGCTTGAGCAACAGATAAAATGACAATGGCTGCAACCAGAACAGAAAGAAATTAGCCGTTAAGCTGTCAACTGATAGTAAATTTAAAGTGTGGGTTTCAGTTTGTCCATGAACAATGCAACATAACAAAATCAGCACATGGGTAGCGGAGGATACGACTCACAAAAACTGCAACACTTTTTAAATGATTTTCTACGGAGACAAGAGGACGGGAGAGCAGCTCATGTACGTCATGTCGACAGGATGTTGTATACAATGTATAGTTCTTTAGTGGACTCGCATAGCTGCAATGTGAAACCAAAACTAAACAAATAAAATGTGCACAATGTAACGAAAGTGAGAATTTGGTTCAGACTTTCAAGTGTGAAAAGACCCTTAGTGTCAATATTAGAAGTACAGACTTGATTTTGTTCCAAAATTCATGAGGTTACAGGGAGAGTACAAAGAACATCTCAGGTGTGTGTGTGTGTGTGTGTGTGTGTGTGTGTGTGCTAGGTGGGGTCGTGGGTTTGGCCAGTCTCTGATCTTCCTCCCCGGGTAGATTTATCGTGCCCTTTTGGAGAGCCCTTCACTACAACAAAACCCAGGCTCCCTTTATCTCCGCCTCTCCATCACTCCCTCTCTGACTTAGCTATTGTCCATCCACTCTGCCCCGGCTCCTCTTTCACACAGAACCATGTTGTTCCTCCTGAATGTTGATCTCTAAGACACACAGACAGATGCTGTCATTTGGCCCAGAACCTCATGAAAAGGGCAGCTTCAAACCAGAAACAGACTTTCATCTTCACCTCACTCCTTTGATTGGAGGACTCCAGGCCTGCTGAGATGAAACCACACCTGTAATCCCACTGTGCAAAGAAACAAAAACACACAGAGAGCACCACAGGAGCAGAAACAATAAGTATATAAGGTTCCTAGAGAGGTGAAACTGTCGGCGTTTGCATATATCGAGTAAAACCACCTTCTCTTTCAGGGAAGTGCCTCTCTCATTACCTGAGCAGTGTGTTAATGCCAAGTACGCTGGGCAGTGTTTACACAAGTCTCCTGACATTTTAGTTAAATGTCACCTTTGATATGCTTTCATTGCTGCAAAACAAGACTTGACCTTGGCTTCAAATAACAGAACATATAGAACCTTTCTCTTAAACAAATCAACGTAAAACTCAAGTAGCGTTGTGAATGGGGGAAATACTCTACTGGTATGCAGCCAATGGATGACTGACTGGGTACACATAATGCATTTAACAATTACCTGAGGTCTGGAGCACATCTATACAATCTCATTATTCTTCTCTGCTCTCCAGATCCATGAGTGGTGGGGGAAGGGCTAAGTGGCTACACTCTACCTCTGAGCAACAACCTCTCCTTTATTCTGTTTCCATCCAGCCTCATATCTTACCATCGCCTCATCCCTTACGTCCACATTCTCATTTCAATGTTTTTTTAGTGTCCATTATGTGTCGAACTTTCTACATTATCATCTGCACATCTTTCCTGGCCTACACTGCCTCGGCATTCCTGTGATATTTTGCCTTAACGTGTCATCCTTGGTTCCTTTGCTCAGTTCATTTGATTTATTAATGAGATACGTGGGAGGAATGGGGAGTCAGAGATATAATGGGGGTTCAAACAACTAGCCTTTAAAATTAACAGACTCAAGGCCTCACACTCACCCACGGAGAAACACACATGTATACACACACACACTTCAGGCCAAAAGGGAGCGATGCTGTTCCTTATAAAGTCTCTCATTTGGCAAATTTTAAGTTAATGTGCTAATTCTCATTTACCAAAGGTTCAGTTCTGTGTAAGGATGCTCTAATCTATTAAATAAGCTGATAAGTGGTACTTCAGAGTATTACCTAAAAAAAATAAAAAAAAGTTGTAAAATGGAGCCAGGCAAATAGACATCACTCATGTACACAACAGCCATGTCGTGATTAACGTGAAGGTTACTTTTACAATGTCATAGTTTACAGATTACTAGACACCCTTTTAAAATGTAATACGCAATGAAACTTATTTCTTTTATATTAGGTTTTAATACTTTTTGATTACTTTTATAATGAACCCTTAAACTGGCCAATAAAGCTGAAAAATGTCCATGAATATGCGAAAAAATACAAAGCAACAGAACAAATGTTATTTTCTACTCTAAGTTTTAAACAGAAATGAAAATACAGTATCTCACATAAGTGAGTACACCCCTCCCATTTTTGCAAATATTTCGGTTTATCTTTTGATGGGACAACACTATAGAAATGACACTTTGATATATCTTAAAGTAGTCAGTGTACAGCTTGTATAGTAGTATAGATTTACCTTCCTCTGAAAATTACTCAAAACACAGCCATCAACATCTGAACAGCTGGCAACATAAGTGACTACACCCCACAGTGAACATGTCCAAATTGTGCCTAAAGTGTCAATATTTTGTGTGCCAACCATTATTATCTAGCACTGCCTTAACCCTTTTGGGCATGGAATTCACCAGAGCTCACAGGTTGCTTCAGGAATCCTCTCCCACTCCTCCATGATGACATCATGGAGCAGATGGATGTGAAGACACCTTGCGTTACCCCACCTTCAGCTTGAGGATGGCCCACAGGTGCACAGGTGAGTTTAGGGCTAGATACATACTTGGCCAGTCCATCACCTTCACCTTCAGCTTCCTCAGCAGGGCAGTTGTCATCATCTAGGTGTGTTTTGGGTCATTATCATGTTGGAAAACTGCTAGGTGTGTTTTGGGTCATTATCATGTTGGAAAACTGCACTGCGGCTCAGTTTCCGAAGAGGGGCGATCATGCTCTGCTTGGAATTCATGTTTCCCTAAATGAATCGAGCTCCCCAGAGCCGGCAGCACTCATGCAGCCCCAAACCATTATGCTGCCACCACTATACTTGACTGTAGGCAAGGGACAGTTGTCTTGGTGCTCTTTCAGCATGTGTGGCACCTTGGTGAAGAGCAACCTGTGAGCTCTGGTGAATTCCATGCCCAAAAGGGTTAAGGCAGTGCTAGATAAAAATGGTTGGCACACAAAATATTGACACTTTAGGCACAATTTGGACATGTTCACTGTGGGGTGTACTCACTTATGTTGCCAGCTGTTTAGATGTTGATGGCTGTGTTTTGAGTAATTTTCAGAGGAAGGTAAATCTATACTACTATACAAGCTGTACACTGACTACTTTAAGTTATATCAAAGTGTCATTTCTATAGTGTTGTCCCATCAAAAGATAAAACGAAATATTTGCAAAAATGGGAGGGCAGTACTCACTTACGTGAGATACTGTATTTGGATGTTAACCCCTTTGTAATCACCAACATTTTGTAAATTAACCGTAAATTAATTACATATAAGCACCTTTGTAGTCTTCTGACCACTCAAAGCCCTTTTTACACCACAGTCACCTTCACACACTGGTGGCCGAGGCTACCATACAAGGTGCCACCTGCTACTCAGCTTTTAACACACTCATACACCGATGGAACAGCCATCGCCAGCAATTTGGGGTTCAGTATCTTGCTCAAGGATGCTTCGACATGCAGAATGGAGGAACCAAGGATCAAGCCACTGCTCTTCCGATTAGTGGACGACCCGCTCTACCTTCTGAGCCACAGCCACCCATATATTTCCTCAGTAACTTGAACAGATAACAATTACATTCATTTTCTAATTTGATAATGTAACTAGTTACTCCCCAACACTGACCACGTGTTGCCTAACAAAATAGATGATGGGAAATAAATTATATGTTCAAAATGAGCTGATTAAAGAGAGTTAAATACAACAACAGTCTGTTTTTAAAGATATAGATACAGTCATGGCATCAGTTTGGGCACACATGACAAAAACATTATGTTCTATTTAGCAAGTGCCCACATGTGTACTGCGACATGATTGCAAAACTGACTCTTGAAAATTTGTGCCAACCACATGTTGTTGCTAAAAAAAAGTTCAGATGAAGATGATAGATGAAACAAGGAGGCGTCTGACTGTATCTGCTTTAAATTCAGGTTTGAACTACAAACAGATGTGCGCAGACTTATTCAAGACCTTGTAAGAAGCTTGTATTTGGTTATGTGTTGTTCATGTGTTTCTTTAATTATGCTCCTGTAAACATACAACATATCTGCAAAACGTCTTTCCCAGCAAAGAGGAACAGAGAGACATATATCTGTATCTCCAGTCTGTGACAAATGCAAGTCAAACAACAATATACTTTTGCATTTATTCTGGAGCTGTTCACTAATCTAGTCATTCTGGTCATGATTTTTTTTTTCTGGGGTTTATCACAGGTCACTCTCTCCTGACAGGGACTTGGCTCTTTCTGGATGTTTAAAGGACTCTTTAACACTTCTATCATGCAGACAGCTCTTTTGATGGGCATGGTGCTAGCCAAATAACTCATTTTAAAGGACTGGAAGGCATCTAATCCTCCATGCTTCAGAAACTGGCTGTGTGGACTTGTTTCGGTTACTCACGTGAAAAAAACTGTGATTTAATCATCCAAAATATGAATAGAAATCCTCTTTTGTAATATCTGGACTCAATGAGTACATCTGGATGAGAACAAATGTGATCGTGTTCATAAACTGACTATAGATTGTATCATAAATGAATCAGAAGTTAGAAGACTTATATATTAAAGCAGTTGTTCACTTTTATATTAAAAAAATTCTATATACTGTAACTTTCCCTATATTCACACAGCACTAACTGAGGCAGATAATCAGTGACAAAAATCCTACTCCTCTGCCTTGTAGTGCTTCTAATGGCCTTACTGTACAAGAATGAAGACAGCCAATCAGAGCTGAGGAGTCTCTAACACAGTTGTCAATTATGTCGATCACTGCTCGTCGTGAACGGCGGTCAAAACTGTCAAACTGGGCATCGCGGACAACATATAGCTCAAGATAGTGTTACTGCCCATTTCACCCGTCAGATGTTTACAGCAGCATATTTTAGTGTGGTGTTTAGCTGTGAAATGAGGAAGTTGGTTAGGGCTGGTCAGTGGTGCTTTGTGTTGGCTGAACTGTTTCGGTAACAGCGGCCAGGGTTGCAAACTTTCTCATGTAACAGCTGAACAGTACACTAAAATATGTTTCTGAAAACATCTGAGGCGATGCAGTAAGACAATCTGTGTTTGATCAGCGCTGCTTAGTTTGGCAAGTGATTGACAGGTGCATTAGAGACTCCTCGGCTCTGATTGATTGTTTTTGGTGCGCCACAGTAAATTTGAGTGAATGCTATTAGAGGCAGTTGAAGAGGAGGAGGAGGAGGAGGAGGGACATGATTTTTTTCACAGACTATCTGTCTCGTGTACTTTCAGAACATAGTGACAGTTTCAGTTATTTTTATAGAGGTTACCAACTGTTGCTGTAAACATGTACTTTAAGGTCTCCTTTGCAAACAATGTTTAAACGCACTTGTTGATTCATAGTCACAACATGCTTGCTGTTGTTACAACACTGTGCTTACTCACTATGACCTCAGTTACAGCGTTTAGGTATCTGCGGACTAAACGTTAGAGAGGGAGAGCTGACAGACAGCAAACACCTTCAAACTCCCGTCGTCTGAACCTCACAACAGCGGACAAGGATGATCCTAGTGCTGAGAAATACTTTACAGAAATCCAACCCTGAACTCACCAGGGTGTTAAGAGTTTTATCAGTCGATCCATTAGCTCATCAAAAGCCCTCGCAGTGATCTTGTCCTTGACCTCGCTCTCCCTTGCTGATGCATGCTGCTGACTGCGGGCTCGCGAGTGCTGATGAAGGACTTGTGCAGTTTACGTTTGCATGAGTGAGAGAGTTGCAGCACATAATATGCAGATGTCTTCGTTAAAGCTAAAGTTTGACTTTTCAAGCACATTTTTCACTTTGAAATATACAACTGCCCACTTAATGGCTGTCCAGTGTTCTTTTACAGTTTGTCTGGACAAGATACAGAACCCCGAACTGCTCCTTGTGGCTGTGTCGTCAACGTGTGATTGTGTAAAAACTGAGCAGCAGGTGACCCTTGAACAGTAGCCTCGGCCACCAGCGTATAAATATATGTGTGGGTGAATATGACACTGAGTGTGAAAGCACATTGGTTAAAGGACTAGAA
The DNA here is from genome assembly GCF_006386435.1 of Epinephelus moara. Taxonomy (NCBI): domain Eukaryota; kingdom Metazoa; phylum Chordata; class Actinopteri; order Perciformes; family Serranidae; genus Epinephelus; species Epinephelus moara. The sequence continues at coordinate 16,780,013 of NC_065512.1, read as the reverse complement.
AAGCGCTCAAATACTTAAATTCTGGATGAAAAAAGACATCAAACCTCAACTATATGTCTGAATTAATTAACATGCTATACATAGTATAAGCACTATTTTTCATTCCTTAAATATATACTATGCAGGAAAAACAATGATGTACAGACCCAAACCAAAGCAATCCCTCTCAATTATCACTTGTGACCCACTAGAAGTGTTTGGTTATGTATTTTACAGGCAGTACAGGTAAAGACTCTGACCTCTGTCTGTTGTCTGTGCTTGGGACGTTTATGGACATATACCCCCAACGCTCAGGCGAGGTCAGGGCTTTGTAAAGAGGTAGCAACACGTGGCAAACTGGTGTGATAAACACACATTATTATTGCAATATTCAACTGGGCCTATACAAAAAGTTATGAATGAATTTTTAATTGACTGTATCAGGATGTTGTGTGCACCCATTTCCTAATAAAGAGGCAAACTCTAGCCAAAAAAAAAAAATTTAATTCAATTTATTTTAATTTAATTTAATACAATTTAATTCAACTTAAAAAAAAAACCTTCACGGGGAACCTATTTGTAGCTGTTTCCGTGTGGGAATTATTGGTGTGTGACATATCAAAAAACCACTGCACAGAACCAAAGAAAAAAAAACGCAAATACAGTGAAGCGAAACACCAAAGGATAGTGAATCTGTGGTTGGTTTTTACCTTGACTTTTGCTGCTGAGCGTGTTTCCAAACAGTAACTTAGATATTACAACAAAAGAGGTACTTAACAGAGTGATCTCTCAAATTCATGATTCATTTTCCTTGAAATACAGGCTTGGCTATATTTCCCTAGAACTACAGATGACTCAACACCAGCTGTTCAGTGGAAATTGTGTTTTAAGGTCAATTAACCCAAATTACCAAAAAAAAATAAATCTCTATTGTTGCCATGGATGGTGTTTTATCTGCTGAGGTTTGGAGTTTTCTGCCCCCACCCCAACAAAACGGGAATAAAAGGAGTTTTTGTTTGTGGTGCTGACTGAAACATGACATTTTAAGACTTCTTAAACAATGTGCCTTTACAAGAAAATGTCAGAAAATGACTGAGCCAGACTAGGTGTTTCCCCCTGATTCAGATCTTTGTGCTAAGCTACGTTAGTCTGCTTAGCTTCCTATTTACTGTACAGACATGAGTGGTATCAATCTTCTCATCTAGCTCTCTGCAAAAGACTGAATAAGCTCCAGCTCAAAATACTGCACTGTTCCTTTAAACTGTGACTCTGCCCGCCAAGTGTCTCGACTTCAGTGCAACAAAACCTGGCAAGAATTGGATGAAAGGGTCAAAGCACTACAGAAAAGCCAGTAAGGCATGTCATGTGTTAGTGCCTTATAGCACAGGCTGGTGAAAGAGTCTATTCTGAGGAATCCAACACTCATAGAGAATTCAGTTTTTCTTGGAAACGTTGATGCTACTATTGCCTTTGTATATGGCAACACACACTTTTATTTCTATCTCTACAAAGGCAGTTATCAGGTGTTGAGCCAAAATTATCATCCTGAGTTCACGTTCACTGAAACTCTTTGTCCTTCCTCCTTTTAATGCACCCTATTTAAACTCTGAATCGGGGCACTTTGCCAGAAGTCCCATTTATCAAAATACTTTTTTTCCCACCTAATTTCCATCTCAGCAGACTGTCTCGGCGCTCTGACAGAAAGCCAATTTACCTCAAAAGCACTTCAGCTTTTATTCGCATTAGACTGTGAAATAAGCAACCTTAACAAATCTAACTGTCCTTAAACTTATTTGGGTTGCTGAAAAGACGCCGCGTCATTGAGCCTGTTCTAATGAACTCAGATGAGCTACAGATTCCACCTGCCGCACATGCTGTCGGAATAAGATGCACATGTATGCAAAACATGCCCACATGCATTATGCATGTATGGAGACCCTCAAGTGATGCACCTGCCAGCCACGTGGTTGTACAGTGCAGCTGCTATGTGCAACACAAAGCATTTAACCAGGATGTCATCTCTAAAGTAGGACAGATGGTGCAAAAATTAACTTGAGATTAATAGGATAAAAACAGGAAAAGCTATATATTGTGTGGCGCTTGTATCCGCTGGACAGAAAAGATCCAATCAGTGTGCTAGTTTTGAGTGAAACTAGTTAATATAAACTGAACATTTTTGGTTAAACAGTCTCACTAGGTATAAATCTTGCAACACTTATCTTCACAGAGAAAAAACGTGCACACCAGCACACATAAATGATACTGCATGCGCACACACACACACACACACACACACACAGAGTAGTAGTATTGATCTTTGGTGGTATTTTCCTGAGGAGAAGTGCAAGTCGATCCATGAGTAGGCGAGTGATACTCCCTGAACGCTTCCCTGTAGTTTGCAGAAAGAGAAAACGCACACCTTTGTCTCATTCTGTCCTTTTTTTCCTTCTCAATACACCACAACCCCTTCACTTCACTTTTAAACTTAAGTGCAGGGCTGCGAGGTCAAAAAGAAAAGTAGCATCAGAAGAGGGCTGGATTAATTTTTGCCCTCTTGGCAACTTTCCAACCCAGATTCTTCATTTTGCTTCCTCGCCATGGGCTCATTGTTTTTTGTGACCTCCACCCACACTTCCCCCTTAACTGTGCAGTAAGTCATGATAAGCTCCTGCAGCCTGCTGTGTCTCTTTGTGGCAGAGCATGCTGTCTGACAGCACCGAGCTGAGAGCGTGGCCCAGCTCTGCTTACTTCCACTCCTCTGGCTCCACTTGGCTCCTGTACGGCTTCTATCAGCCAGGCTATCACTCTTTTTTTGGAAACTCCACTTTCAGGGATGTCACCAATCAATTGTATAATGATATCCTGTGGGAGCCTGGAGAGTCCACTCCAAAAGCTAATTTTAGAGCTGGAGCAATTAGTCGATTTAAAGATCAGTTGATTAACAGGAAATGATCCGCAAGTTATTTCATTTATTTTTCCAAGCACAGATATCAAACATTTACAGCTTCTCAGGCGTCAGGAATTTGTGCTTTTCCTTTTCATTTTGACAGACAACTGAATAACTTTGAGTCTACAAAAAAAAAAAAAAAGCAATCTGAAAATGTTGCCTTGGGCTCTGGGAAATTATAATGGGCACTTCAAAATTAATTTTGTCATTTTATAAGCAAAACCATTAATAAATTCATCAAGACAACAGCTGGCACAGAGATAATAAAAAACGTACTTGAAGCCCTTACTATTTTCTCTAATAGTTCCCCAAAAAGCTATATCTCTCATTTCAACTATCATGTACTGACAGTACAGTCTTGGCATTGATTTCAGCTGATACGTTTTTAAACGAGTATGTATTGTACGACCAAGTAACAGTGAATTACTTTGTGGTTATCTTAGAGCACTGTGTTAAGCAGCTGCAGTAGGAAACTGGGGGAAATCTGCCCTTAAACTAAAATCTGAAACCACATCTGCACAGCCACGAGGATTCACATGATGAAAATTATGTCATTTCCTCAGAACAGTGAGAGTCTGCATGGACTGTCTGTGTGCAGTAGAGTTGCAACGATTAGTCTATTAATCAATTAGTGGATAGACGGAAAATTCATAATCAGATAATCGTTTTTGTTATATATTTATTTTTAGCAAAAAAGGGAAACATGCTTCTTAAATGTGGGAACTTGATGAGTTCTTTCTCATACATGGATATAAATTGAAAAGCTTTAAATTTACGGGCTGTTGGTTGGATAAAACATGTCATTTAACACATCACCTTGAGCTCTGGGAAATAACAGAGTCCATTTTTCACAATTTTCTGAATCTTATTGACAAACGATTAATCAATTAAAGTCCAGATTAAGCAAAATCAGTGATTTCTGATAAAATTTCAATACTTGTTGGAAAAATGTGACAAGACTGTGAACTGTCTAGTACTGAATTGTGGTGTTGGATCATGAATCTGTTTTACACCATTTTTGTGTCCACGAATTTTTGGCAGCCCTGAAATCATTGCCCCATTCTTAACATAACCTCTCCCCCACGTTATAAGAAGAGTCTGTCGTTGTGGAGCAGCGTTCTTCAGCCTTGTGTGTTTGTGCTGTGCTACTGGTTAGCTGCTATGAAAGTCTGTCACTTCAAGGGCTGCCCCCTAATAGTAGGCCAAACATTACTCAACCAGGTCATTAGTCAGCAAGATTTCATTGGTTGCTTAGTCGCAGAATAACAAAACAAAAAAATATAAATAAAACAAATGTGAAACTCTATTAGGAGCTGCGCCTTGTCAAAATAAATCAAAACCTGTATGACTGGACCATGTGGGAATTTAATTTGAAAGGACAAACACAGGAAGAGGTCACACTCAGCAGTCAGACAGGAGTCACATTAATTTCCAGGGCTGGTACCTGGGGTTATTCCACAGGCTAGTTAATAACATGTCGGGCAGGAAATCCAAAGTGTGGGATCATTTTGAGAAGGTGAAGGACGAACCCAAGGTGATATGTAAACTCATCTTCATTGGTCGACTACAAACATGACGTATCATCTGAAACATGGAAGTAGCTACATGCCCATTAGCCCACAGCGTCATTAACAGGCGGCTCGCTCAGTGTGTGACGTGCACTTGTAGATAAAATATAGGCCTATATTAATGAAGGTTCATTAGTACGGTTTTGTATTTCTCTGTAATGTAGCACAGTGTTAACAATGTTACTGATACTATTCTTTCTCACACCTTCAACTCAAACCATTGTGTTGCCCCGCCCAAAATATATCATTTAATAATTAAATTATTATCGTAAACATGCCTAGTCGACTAAACCCCCAGCGTTTTAGAGCAGAGAATACTTCTTATTTTTTCATGATTTTGAAACCTAACTTTATATACTTGGCCTTTTTTTAATCATTCCAACCTGGCTGGGTGGTTTATTACATTTTTTTGTGGTGTGACAAACTCAAAGCACATTTATTTTTGCTTTACCCAAACTCTAACCAAGAAAATAATGGACAGATTAACCAATAATGAAAATTAATAGATGGTTGCAGGCCAGAATTTATGAATCCCTGTGAAATATTTCTGGCCTTTAACTTGTTAACTCCTCGTTTTTGTTGAGTGACAAAGCCATCATCTTCAGCACAGCTGTCACAATGCCTGTAGATATGCAAGACCACATACACACAAACTACAAACTGATCGTTGTACATACAGCAAGCTTATGCCACAGATTAATCAACAGAGAGCACAAAACAACCACCATCTCTCCTCCCTGACGCTGAGGAGAAACTGTGTGCCGTCTGGGAATTCTTTCCAGAAAAACAGAAGCAACATGCATGAATGAATGAATGAATAGCAGTGTGCGATACAGGAAGTGAGCAGAAGCACGAGGTGGGAAACAACGGGGATTGTTAACTCACGAACGGCCAAAGACGCCTGTTCCTGTTTGGACAGAGTAAAGGCTGTCTGGGATAAAGGAAGGTGGGTGTTTGTGACTAAGCAGGGTACAAAATATAAAAAATAAAAAACTTATCCCACAGTCTCAGTGCCTTGTCAGCACTCTCATCCTTTCTCTCCATCATACAGCCCACCTCAGGCTCTTCTCATCCTCTCTCTTTTAAGATTTGGCCTCTCTACTCTTCTCTTCCTTCCAGGCCACTTAGGAGTTGTCTGGCAGATTGCCCTACCCCACAGTGCACACAAACCAAATGGGTACACACACACACTCTCACACACACACACACACACACACACACACACAACCAGACACTGCAAATGAGGGAACACAACGTACAAGCCATACTCTCTCCTGTTCTAACTAATAACCATGTATCTTGCCTAACACCTTCGTTATCTGGCGGCTCCATTGGCCGCTTTAACTGCAATCACTGCTGCTATTTTTGGCCCATTGTGTTCGCAATGATGTGATGACTAAAGAAAACCATGCCTTAAAACACAAAAGAAGTGGAACGTATGGAGGAAGTTGCATTTTCAAAAAGGAAGTGTTTGTGCTTGGTAACTTTTACTCTAACTCTCAGCAAATCTGCTGAGACAATAAACATCTGAGAGTCGTCTCAGATCACAGCTGGATATCACAGAGACAGCTTTAATACACTTATAACTTAGTGAAATCGAAATAATAACAAGGTTATCATGTAGAAACATCTTCAACACGTCATTCTAAAACTTCTAATTGGATTTTATACCTTTAATAACAATAAAGATGTGATACAGTTCACTTTCCTACATTATGGATATGTCCTGTAAGCTCATGCTACTGATAAACCAATGGATGCTGGTCACCACAATGACATTCAATTCATTAGTCAAGACGTATCACATGCACCACTGAGAGATAAGAAAAGGCCTGATGGATGGATGAGTTTAAGTAAAGCATGAGATTTACCATGTGATTGTACTTGGCTATTTACACGGTATTATTTACGCCCATCAATAACTCACTGTTTCTGATTGTTCTCTTGGTCAGAGTCAGTGAAAAGATTATTTTTGACCTCAGTTAGTCAGTCCTTGATAAAACAAATACAAAACATATTTTTAATTTATTTTTTTAGTTGGTAATGCATTCTGGCATTTTTAAATGAACTTAATTTTGTAACTTTTAACTTACCATAGCAACTGTAAAAGTTTAGCATTAGCATTTAGTTTGCAATGGAAAAACTGCCTAAATGCTGTGAGTTGACTCATAGATTAAACATGGCTACCCTTGCTAGTCAGCATCAGAAACAATTTGTTAACTTACTATTAAAATTATGCATCACATCCACCTAGAAAAAAATAGATATACTATTAAGGGGTCCACGAGGAAATTGTATACCACCTGGCAGCCATTAATTTCTTTTGTAGAAGGTATGTCAGCTACCACCATATCTATGTAATCCAAGTGTCATTTTTTATAATTATTTTATTTTATTTATTTATTTTTCTTTTTTCCTTTATGTATTGCTATCTGCATTTCTTCATTTCACTTTCCTCTATCTGGCATTTATGTTGCTGGTTATGTAAATGTGAAACTGTAAATGTACATGTTTATTTAAATTTATCTATTTATTCATTTACTTATTTGTATGAATGTATGCTGCATGTAAATTTACTAATGGTCCAGTAGTCAGGGGTGAGTATATACAGAGATTTGATTTAACTGTTCTGTGTTCAAGTTGCCCACTTCTATATATCTGACAATAAAAAAGACCTTGATCAAAAAAAAAACTTTCTAATATTTTCTTTTATTGATGTGCACACTTAAATTACATATCAGCACGTTCCAATGATTTTTTTTAACAGTAGGATCAATTGTTTGCTATATGATTGTGTATCCTATGAAAATGCTGTTGTGATAATCAGGCATTTTCCTCAAGAATATTGTTTTCAATAAATGTTTTTTAACTTGAATTTACTGAGTTTTCATCATGTTAGGATACTGTGCAAAGTGCCACACGTTTCAGTGGAATTAAAATACAATTTGGTTATTGAAAAACATGACTGACAATTTCAAATGGGCTCTTTAATGCAATATTTTGTATGGTGTTTAACCTTATACATTGCATTGTGCTCAATTTTGACTGTTTCCTGCGTGTTCTCTTACTGTAAGACTGGTCGACTAGTCTGAGTTTAGGCTTCTGTTCAAACATCAAGGAACACGTCATTAAGATCATCCCTAGAAGACACCTTACCACTGTAAGAACTGCAAATCAAAGTGAAGTCAGGGACACTCGCTCCTCTGTGGCATTTCAAAGCTCTACTTACTGATATTTCAATAACACCTGTGACTGTTTTAATTAGAGTCCGTGTGTGTGTGATGACTGCTTTGTGAGACTGACTCATGTTCCTGTGAAATTGTAGATATCGCTTGTGAAATTCTTGATTTTAATGAGAGTTCCTGAAAAAAAAAACCCTGAGTAACTAATTACGCCTGAAGGGGAAAGAAAATTGTTTTTAAAAGCAATTTGTGGCGGCATAATGTGGTGATGGTAGCGCCATTGTCTTCACAAAAGGTTGCCAACAAATGAGGTGGTTAACGCATGTTTGCTATGTCAACAGTGTGCTTTATGTTCAGGAAGTTCTTGTTCTTGTAGATTGTGTAGTCGTTAGCAAGTTTGTTTGTCTTATTCAAGCCGATCACAATAGGAATTATCGCACTACATCAAAATTTCGTCCCACCTTTTATCTCCTACATTGCTATTCATATCTATCCTGCATTAACAACAATATAGTTAAGGTCTATTTGAGATATAACCAGGGAGATACCAGAGAGCGGCCTCTCCCCGGGGGATGAGGCGGACTCTGACAGAGAAGTACACATTCTGGAGAGTCATTCAACATGGAGTGTTTGGACAGCTGACTGGCACAGCTCTCATTCACAGCAGTCAAGTGACCAGGAACAAGACAGGCTGTCGGAAGCAAAGGGTCAGACAAAAAAATAAATAAATAAATAAAAACGTCGCCCAAGATTACCTCTCAACCACAACAGCCCCCCGAAACAACCGTCTTATAGACTACAATGACTAAATCATACAACGCAGTCAAGAGCCTGAATACAGATATGTTTTCTGTATACAACTACTGGAACAGGTTTTGAAATTTTTCATTTTTCAGAATGACTTAATGCCTGAGGCCAAGCACACTCAAAACACCCACGCCAGGCAGCATCAAGAGAAGAAGCCATCTATAACCACAGGGAGAAATGATATGGCACATAAAAGAGCCTCGTGTGTTAAGGAATAAAAAAAAGAAAGCCAGAAAAGGTTTATTCAAACATCTCATGTTAAGACAAGGAACAACACGAGCACAGAGAGTCAAGGAGCCAGTGTAATACAACGTACAGTATGTGAATAAAGCTCGTGATGTTGTTAATCCAGGTAAAGTCTGCACGCTAATCAGAGTTTTATTTACCCTGGAATTAATATAATGAAATATGAGCTGAAGATAGTTTGATAAATTCAGCTTCAGGCATCCGAGATCGTTTTCTGCAAACATGTAAGTGAGTAAACTGCACATTATTTGGGACCTTTAAAAGAAGTCTTGTCTCGCTAGGATACTTTGTGTTACATTTGAGCTCTCTCACAAAAAGAAAACAGCCCAGCGTTGTGCACAAATAATGCAACTTTTCAGCAACGAATGAGAGCTATTTGTGTCAGTGGCCTTCACAAAAACGAATGCTGCCCAGAGTTGATGGTATAAATCAATACTCTAGCTTTCACTAAAATGCCAAAAAGAGATCTTCATTACCGCTCGCACCCTGTTTACCCCCAGAAGATGCACACTTGACACATCTTGTAGTCTAAACTGAAGTAAACCTTTGATTAAACAAATTGCTTAGGGCGCTACAGCTTAGGAAAAGAAAACATAAATAAAGGAAGAAAGCATCTTTGACAACACACAGGATGCATTTTAGGAAAGAGATGCTGCCAAGAAGCAACAACACAATAGTATTAACCATGCTCTCCAATTCATCAACACATAGGTGACATAAAGACACTTGTTGCACTTATAGACAAGACAAAGTAGAGAGACGCTACATTACACTAAAAATGACGGATAGGTCGACCATACATCCATGGTATTCAAAAAATAGCAAACAATGTTAATTTTCTTTTAGTTTGGGGATGCTGTGTATATGTGGGCTGGGTATCGTTTAAAAATTTTATACCAGTACCAATATCAGGACCCTTAAAGTACTTCATTCGATACCCATAATGTGAACGAAGGTGCGTGTAGTATAGTCATACCTTTGAACGTTTTACACCGCACTCCACTTCACCACACCAAAGGCTTTATAAGGTGTAGCTGTTGCTGCGCGAGTGTGAGCTCAGCACCGGGGGAGAACTGGGCTAACTGTTAGCATGACACGGTTAACGCTACCTGATGGTTATTAATGAGCTTAATGAGAGTCAAGCTGTTTTGGCTTTTGTGTGAGTTTGTTGGGAATGTTACACGGCTCGATGCTGGATGTTAGTAGCTGCTGCTGTGTTAGCCCGTGCTCACCGGGCGGACATTAAACTGACCATTCACCAAGGAGAATGGCTCCAGCGATGGCAGCAACAGAAAGTTTGCTAATCCGGTGGGGAGTCGGGACGTTTCGGGATCAGATTGCCGGGGCAAAATGGATCGAATGCAGGTATCTTTTGACTAAAGACATTTTGGTACTACATAGTACTGGGTTATTTCGGTTGATACCATATATGAGTGGGTCACAGGTTTATTCTAAATGAACCACAGGTGACTTACGAATGTGTCAAGTTGAGTGTAGAGTAAGTGGCTAACAGACAGCTGCTTAACAGAGACAGCTCAAAGACATGGCCGAACACAAGTATGACCCTGAGTAAATTTAACTGTGTGGACTTAGAACTAATGACTAAGGAGAAGTCTGGACCTCGTGGCTGGACCAGTTGGGAAGCACTGCCTTAAATGTACCGAGTACCGATACCCAGCCCTATCTAAATGCCTGCTATAGCTTGCCCTTTACAAACTGCTAGTTCCTGACCTCCCAAGGAAACTTCTGTTGTGGTGTATCACTTGAAGTCTTCTTGTTTCTTAATGCTGCGTGTGTGTGACCATATAAGACAATGTTATTTAAGTGACAACACATGGGCAGCATACAAGCGAGCAAATCAAGATAAGATAAAATAAGATATACTTTACTGCCTGCTGGGGAAAATTCTGTTTGGGCAATAGTGCCACACCAAGCTGCAATCAATATTTAAACTTGACAGTACAGTGATACACCACCTACATAACACAGGAGATATATTAAGTATTGCACATGCCTTGAGAGAGGATATTAACACACAGGCAAAAAGAAAAAAAAAGAAATGAGAAGTCGTAAAACCATAGTCAAATCTATAAAAAAGTGTGTTAGTGCCTTCCTGCTTACCAAACGCATGAGCGAGATTTAACCTGCTTTCTTGTTGGGTAGTGTTGTACTATTTCTTTAGGGATGTCTCACATACCTTTTGATATATCACAGGACAAGCACGGTTGTATTTAATAACATCAATGATAGCTGCATTCCACTCAGGGGAGGCCCTGGTATTGTCCACGCTGGCTGGGACGCTTAATGGAACTGTGCAATTTCACCTGTGCTTTTTCAACTATGACAAGTCAAAAAAGTCTATCACATTTTGAGTTTTCACTGCCTTTTTCACTGGAGACATTTTGGCATATCACAGTAGGAGAAGCACTGGAGCCAGTAACAAAATTGATGGTTGATGAATTCCATTTTTGATTCAGTTTCAGGGTCCTGGCGTTGAGCATGCTGGCTCACTGTCATGGTTTACTGGGACAATTAAATGCAACCGATCCATCATTAATGGTATTAGTGGCACCTGTGACTGTCCCACCGTGATAAGTCATATAAAAGCCATAAAACGACATAACAGTCATCCTTGAGAGTTCATGTTGTCGAGGTTATTGGGACAACAACATCTTCTTAATCTGAGGCTACTATAATTTAAGGTCATTTTACTCCTTTATGATCACTGGATGAAAAGTATTTAACTGCATCAATGCTTGATATCGTCAACTGTAACAGAGGCCTGCTTGAAATCCTCGTTCTGACTACAGATATTGGACTGAATCAACAGGTGAGGGAGTCAGAACAGAGGGCATCGTCTCTTGACCTTTGCTTAGCACACACGCACTTTAATCAAGCCTGCTCTAGTAGTTGGATTCATTGGACTCCATTTAAAGGAAACTATTTCATCAAGCTGATAAGCTGTGCCGTAATCACAACATGAAGCCTTGGCTTGGAATTTATCTAAAGGCTGCAATTATTTACACTCTGCTGATAACAAGTGACTAAGGCCCATAACCCTCCCACGTGGCTTGGGTTAACCCAGGCAAGTAAACACTCTGCCCTTTTGCACTACACTTGTGTAAGCCTGAGAACCCATATATCTGACAAGCAAAATCCTGGTTAATATTCAGATTAATGCTTCTGCAGGATGTGAAATGGCATTGCATGGTGTGATTATCCAGAAGTGTTGCAAACTGCCTAACTGATTGAGGCTGGATGGAAACATAGCAGTGTGAAGATGAGCAATGAGCTGTGACTGACTACATCATCTGCCATGCTGTCAAAGTGTGATTGTGAAACGCATGAATCAGTGGGGATACTTCAAATAACAAAAAAGGGAATGCACAGAAATGAGTTTGAGCACCCCTTGTGTAATGTACATTGCACCACGACAATGCAAGGAATGTAAGGTTGCCTGTTTGTGCACATATACTGGGGCTGAAACCGGATGGTAACACCTGCTGTCCCACAACATGCTGCTGGACCCACGTCAGCTAGTTTGTTAACGAGGCCTCGCAACTGTCCCTTCCCCCTAAAAAAGCCAATTACACCTCATATTCGTGTGGTGATGGCGGTGCTCAGCCTACCTTTGCCATTCTGCCAAGCTGTGTACCAGGACAGGCTGAGGAAAGACGTGAAGAAAATGATCGCAGTGGCCACAGTTCCATTTCTGAGCCTCATCTCATTTCAGCGATGCCTCTCCTCGGCTGAGTGTCGGGGACCCCGGAGCTGCCGTTGGCTCCCTCCCTCCGTCTCTCTCCGCCTTCAGGGTGTTGAGACGGGCGTAGGCGCCGGCATATGGGGGCGTCAAACGGTTAAAAAACGGTGTAGCCAAACCGGGCTGCGAGCACTGACTTCTGCGCTGCGCTGGGAGGTGGGTGCTCGGATGTAACCCTCAGTCTTGGTGCGTCTTCTCGTGTCGTTGTTCGGAGGGCTGCTGGCTCCTCCTGTACCGTCCTACAGCGGTCGGTCACGAGTCAACTGATAGCCCCCGACAAGTCCGCTTACATGGTGGGTTAAGGTACAACTAGCTAGCTGCTGTTACAGTCCATTGTATGTGCCTTTACAGTCCAGTCGTTAGCTACAAGTTACAAGTAGAAGGCATTTCGTGTGTGTGACGCTAGGTCCTCTGGGATAGGCTGTTCGCTCTCTGACGCTGGCCGAAAGGCAACGCCTCAAATCACGTTGATTCCGCTTCAACTGGCAACAGATGAGTTTAACAAAAAGAAAGCAGCGGGTTGCTGACTAGCTGAGCGTCGCGTCAATGCAGCAACTAAAGCCCGTTTTCAACATTATACACATAACACTGCTGGCGTCTCCTGTCTATTAAAGTGAGGGCGGTTTGTCGTTTATATATTTAGTGAACTTCTGCCGTTAATGGAGCAAGCTGCGTACTCGCGCGATAATTGGCAACTGGTGTGAGAGTTTAAAAGATCATGACGGAGAGGAAGCAGAGTGATTTAAGACCTCTAACAAACCGCTTCATGACTGATTTATGATCGATTTAGAAAGTTATTGTGTCGCTGGAGGCGGGCGGGCGGGCGGGGGGGCGGGATCTGCTTTGGGGGGCCCCCTGGCTTTCACCTGCAAAATGTCACTCAAACTAACTCCTTCAGGAAAATACCAAAAGTTAACATAAAGACAAAGATATACACATACAAAAACATGTATTCATACAAAAAGATAACTTCAAAAAGGCACAAAAAGGCACAAAATAACTGCAACAAGGAGCAAAATAAACACAAGGAGGCACTAAGTAACTGCAAAAATAAGGAAAACAAACAAAAAGAGACAACTGCAAAAAGAAGTAAAGCAAACATAACGAGGCAAAAATTAACTACAGGACAAAACAAATGCAAAGAGACAAATAACTGCAAAGAGGAGGAAAACAAACATGAGACAAAATAACCACAAAAAAAGGCAAAAGAAACATAAATAGACACAAAATAACTGCAAAAAAGGAGCAAAACAAACATAAAGAGACACAAATTAACTACAAAAAGGGTCAAAACAAACATAAATAGACAAATAACCGCAAAAGGGGCAAAACTAATGCAAAATAACTACAAAAGGGGCAAAACAAATGCAAAGATACACAACATAATTTCAAATGGGGCACATCAAACAAAGAGACACAAAATAACTTCAAAAAAGGCAAAATAAACACAATGAGGCACAAAGGAACTGCAAAAAAGGTAAACACAAAGAGGCACAATGTAACTGCAAAAAGGAGCAAAAAACCCACACAGAGACACAAAATTATGTCACAGACACAAACTTAATACAGAGAAATGGTATTTTAACACCACAAAAGTACCAAAGAGACATAAAACCATAAAAAGATGCAAAACTAAAAAAAGAGGCAAAACCACTACAAAGTCTGTGTGTCTCGCTCTTATGTAGTGGAGGTGGTGGGGTCTTTTGCATATGAGGCCAGGGGCCCATTGTCACATAATCCACCTGTGGTTCTCCCCACAAAAAAAAATAAAAATAGATTTCTAATTTTATTTATCAAAAACAAGTACAGCTATATGCAATGAGTGAAAGCCACTATACTGTCTTAAACTACAGTATAGTGGCTTACTGTCTTGACACATTATTCAGACTGCATCTTGGCTATCTGACAAATAATATCATAAAGACATGAATATTAGTTGAATGCACCAGTGAGTGCCATGTATGTAATAACTGCAGCAGGTGGACTTAATAATAAGTTTCCCACCAAGTGATGGAAACTTCAACTAATGCAAAGCTAGTCAGTGAAGTATGCTCAGAATGTATGGGCTGTTCATGAGCTAATGCAAGGAATGTATGTTAGCCAGGGGCACTTTAGTGGGGGGGAAGTGGGACTGGTTACGCAGGGCCCCAATGGGAGGAGGGCCTTCGAAAGGCCTGGAATAAAAAGTTTGGTTTTGTTTACAATTTTCTTTCAGCCCGTCAAGGTGCAAAATGGTATAGTCCGCCCCTGCACGAGGATTTGCCTCTAATAAATGCATCGAGAGCTGAGTGAGTGACTGCTTATGCTGCTGTCATGTAGTTCCCTGTGAAAGGGAAATCAGGGTTCTTAAAAAAGAAAAAGGGAATAAAGAAAGGGAAATAAATCAAATTGACTTTGTTTAAAAAAAAAAAAAAAAAAAGAATTCAAAAAGGTGTGTGAGAGAGACATGGATCAAGAGAGGAAGGGTATAGGGGGCCCACAGAGAACACTTATGCATAGGGCCCAAAATGTGGGCCAGTTAGCTGCTGAAAGGAATTTAGCATATCACTGTGAGAGGATAACCATTCATAAAAGTAGTATTTTCATAACATCCTACAAATCTATCACAAATCAATAGTGATATATCTTGCTTTAATAAGGGGCATTTTGAGCTAGAATATTTTGTGCTATTATACATATATATATATATATATAGATAGATAGATATATATTGGGGATGTGCATCTGAAATTAAAGTTAACCTGAGTAATGTCTCTTAATTCTATCCCACCAAGGTATGTCTACAATGATATTAAAATAGCCATTGATGCAGACTGCTCATTTTGTCAGCTGGTTCCATCAGATTTATGCTGGTAATTATAGTCTTGTCCCTACTCCTGTATTTTTGGCAAGATTTCTGCACATTTATTTCCCAATAAATTGATTTTGATCTTTCCCTCTTATGAAAATGAATTGTCTGTCTTTTTTATGTAATCTTCTAACAAAGCAAATCAACACTCTTATCATTAGATTCTTTTACTTGCATCTCATCAATAAATGTATTTTTTCTAACAATTTATGAGTTTATTTATCCTGGAATTATCTGTTTGTATCTGTTTATGTGTGTTTTCAGGGTGTTTGTTGACAAAATGGTTTTTTTTTAAATAAACTCTTCACTCTACAAGTAGACTGTGTGCCATCTAGGGGCCAGGCCCTCAACTGCGTTTATGTAGATGTTATTTGCATTACCTTCTCCATCAGACAGATTTCAAAACCAGCTGCACTTCCTAATAGATATTAACACCACAGGCTTGACATTTGATGACCTTCTTCACGTTTAAAGGTAAGGTTTCACATGTTTAAATGTCAGCTATAGTAAGTATTTCTGTTGAAAGATGACTGCAATGAAAATAAGTTCCTATAAGTTCTTATCATACTACTGTAACATTCAGTGAGTTGATGAAACTAAAACTTCACTAAACTTAATTTGTCACCAGTGGTGCTTTTGTACTGGAGTCTGGGTTGTGCCACGCACGAAAGCGAAACTACGCTGTGACAAATTCTGTTATGAGTCAGACAACATGATATAGGCTATGATGATTCATTTGTGTGCATACAGTTAATCTTCAGGGTTTCAGCTATCCGGGTTCATTTCTTTTTAAATAACCACTTAAACTGGGCTCTTTACCTTTATTTGCTTTTGTCTCAAAATAAAAAACCAGAGCTCAGACATGTTGACGGTACAATTCTCTTTAAAGGTTCACATGCTGACTGAACACAACAAATTAATATTTTATTTAAAAAGTATGCACCATATTGTGCGTGCTAACATTCATTTATTTTCCACACAGCACACGTGTTTCAATGCAAACCCATAAAATAGTAACCAGTTTTTATAAAGTATGTCTTAAATGAAATTTGACATGACTGCGACCATTCCATGTAACTAGCTTATTGACTTAAAATACATTCACTCACCGAACACAGGACACTCATGAACTGATTTTGTGTTGCAGGTCAAAAGAGAAAAAGTGAACAATAATCTCTTTCACAAATTAAAATGGCGACAGTGTTTGAAAAAGATATTGAAAATGTTCTTTGCACGTTGCTGCTTTGGGAGTTCTCGCCCCTTATTAGAGCGACGTCTGCAGCTGAACAGATCTGAGCAGGCCGACGTGATGCAGAGGGAGGGGTGTGATCAGAAAGGAGTAGCTTTAAAGTAGTCCTCCAGTGGAATGAGCGCTACGCCTCCGACCCAGTCCTGCAGCCAGACCTGGATCAACTCCAGCTTCATGAAGAACCACTTGTGTCCCACTGGCCACTTTGTCATCACAGGATGTCTACAAAGACAGGAGAAACACATAAAGATACTTAACAATATGTTGTTTTCCCTTATTTTTAGGAGTGAAGGAAGCCAACATGTATTCAAACATATCTTCCATTAGCTGAGTTACCTTGTGAACATTGCCTCCTTGGCAAACGCGAGCTCCTCTGGGGCCACCTCCACCATCTTGCCTGTTAGAGTGAGTCGAGCACATCTTGGATCTTCTGGATCATACACCATTTGCCTTGAAACACAGACGACCATGTCACCATTGTAACACACATGTACAACAGGGGTTCTGGCTTTTCCGAGCCTCTCTGTGACTTGAAGTCATTTAATTCAGTTAAGGTTGAATCACCAACCACGGAAAGCTGGCAACAAAGGGCCCCAAAAAGCTCCAGGCATCCTGTGTGTAAACTGATTGGTACATATTAAATTCAGCACAATATCAACTGGCGTGATAAAGGAGGATTTGAGAGGCGGGCCTTCTATGGTGGTCATGACAACAAGTTTCCAGCTGGTAAACAATGGAGGAGAAACTGGTGGTAGTGGTTGCTGGATACCCAGAGCTATACAGCCCTACGACAGAGAGCAGGTTGTCAAACTGCCCCTGAGTCATCCTAAAATATGCCTGGAAATGTCCATCATGGAGGAGAAGCTCCTGGACCAACTGGTGGTACTCCCCATGACCCACCCGCTTTTTTAGGGTCTCATGTACCCACACAGATCTCTGTTTCCCTGTGTCCAACAAACTATTTACTGACAGCCTCTCACCCTCAACCAGAGCTACAGCAAGCACCCTCTGCCTCAACATTTTAGGAACTAGATAAACGGTAGATTGATTACACAGAAAGGTTAGGTTAAGGAGATGATGGGGTTGTTACCTGGCCACTGTGCATATTGCCTACATTGCAGGAACAACCTGGGGTTTAATGGGGGTGATTTTTTTTTTGCCTTGGGACCTTTTAGCAGATCAATCCGTGAATTCAGGTGAGCAAATTACAAGTTGATGCGTACCTGCAGAATTCTCCCTCAGCCTCTGAGAACGTGAGAGAAGCGTAGGGGTTACTCTTCAGGTCTGACACAGTGTTGTCCATCGGAGTCACATAAAAATAGATGACTCCGGTGCTGTTGTCCAGCGGTCCATCACTGACGGAGAAGATGTTCCCAAAGGGGAGACCTTTGATCTGTTGATATTAACAAATGGTAATAAATAAAATGCACAAAATCCAAATCAGAAACATTTTAGATACACAATGGGGTTCACGCTAAAGTGACATGGAGTCTTGTGACAAAGAAGTTCCCACATGAAACTGCTCAAAACAAGGTCTGTGGATTATCTTGAGTAACTGGGTCATGATTTTTTTTTTTTTTTTTAATTTTAGAATTTTCCAAATGTATTTTTGGCGCTTTGAGCACCAAGAGCAGAGTGCCATCTAATTCCATTATACTGGAAAGAAGGCAGACATCTCTACGGCTGATATCTCCAACACTTGGCACCTCACACCAAAGCAATCTAGACTGATAAACAGCACTACAGGTAAACAGGCGAACTGTCCCTTTAAGCAAAGGATCTAAGTAAAAATGCTACCAAGTAAGAATGTTCTGTCACAAGTAAAAGTCCTGCTTTCACAGTTCTATCCGAGTAAAAGTATTACCAGCATTATGCAGAATGGTCCCTTCAGAGTGTTGAATTATGGAGCCCTCAAGGTCCTGAAAGATGATTGGTTTTGTTTTTTCTTTCATCAATGCACAAAAGGACTTCAGGGGTTTTTTGTTTTGTGGTCACAACTTTGTCATTCTCATTCGTGCACAGTGACCTTGCTTACATCCCAGCATAGCTTTGCAGCACTGCAACCCAATCAGCCACATAACCGAAAACACCTGTGAGGGTTTGCAGGGGCTTCAAATCTAGAGAATGCATTTTATACTTTGTTTTTAAAATCAAAGTAATTAGCAGTGGTGTCAGGTAGCTACAATAGGCCCCAGTTGTTTTTTGTGTTGTTTTTTGGTTTGCTTGTTTGTGCTTTGTTGTATTTTACGTAGCCCTGTGTAACATCTTGGCCAAGGTACTACAAATAAAGAATAGCCTTTTGACTAATTTTGGGATTTTTATACCATATGTATTTATTAATTTGCACTGTCCCTTCTCAAATAAACTAAACTAAACAAACTACTGCATGCTAGTTACAAGTTATGTACCTAAACTAGCTGCCATATAATCTCATCCTCTCATCACACAATCGCATAGAAACTTGACATTGGATAACACCAACTTACACATTACCCAGAAATCATCATTACATTTACATATATGTACATATGGCAAAAATCCCTAAGAAAATAAGGAAATATTCATGTAACTGAATTGTTTTTTATAGTTTGTTAATTTATACTTTATGTAGAACAAGCCACACCATGGCAATGGGTTTGCCATTTCAATGACATATGTAGCAAACGGCACCATTTTTAATTTAATGCGAGTCCTTCTTTGAGGCATATTTCTGTGGTGGCAATCTGAATTACTTGCAAGAGCCCTTTTTTCTGCCCAACATATTGTTGGAGGGGCCCACTCTCTCTGTTGGCCCCTCCAACCACTGGGCCCTGTGCAATCACCCTGCCTGCACTGTCTATATTCACACCCCTGGTAACCAGTGACTATAAATGCCTATTGAAATGTAGTGAAGTAGGCCCAGCTTTTAAGTAAAAAGGTGCATTAAGTGGAAATACTCAAGTAAACTGTAAGTAGGGCTGCAACTAACATTTATTTTTATTGTTTATTCATCTGTTGATTATGGCCTCTAAAAGTCCAAGATGACGCCCTCAAAAATCTTATTTTGTCCACAATCTAAAAATATTCTCTTTACAATTATAGAGGAGTAAAGAAACCAGAATATATTCACCAGTAAGAAACTGGAATCAGACAATTCTGACTATTTTCTTTAAAGAAAACATTCAAACCAATTAAACAATCGCAAATTAGTTGGCGATTCATTTAATAGCTGACAACTAATCAATTAATAGTTGTAGCTGTTGTAGAAAAAGTTCAACTACACATTCTGGACTCACACAGTCCTGAGAAGGGCTTTAATCAGCTAATTAACTCAAAACTAAACTTTCCTAATCTCTCAGTCTGGCTCAGTTCACACAACCACATCATAGGGATGACTGCTGACTTGGACAACAACAGCTGTGCAGAAGACACTCACTGACACCCTCTGCAAGGAGGGTAACTCACAGAAGATCACTGCTGAAAGAGCTCGCTGTTCGCAGTGGTCCAAAGTCCTCTTTTCAGATTAAAGTAAATTTTGCATTTAATGTAGAAATCAAAGCCCCAGAGTCGTCTGCTGGTGTTGGTCCACTGTGTTTATTAAGTCCAAAGTCAACACGGCTGCCTATCGGGAGATTTTTGAGCACTTCCTGAGGTTTCTACCATTTTTTTCTCCCTTAAAAGGTTTTTGGGGAGTCTTTCCTTATCCACTGTGAGGGCCCAAGGACAGAGGGATGTCATGTGCTGTAACACCCTCTGAGGTAAACTGTGATTAGTGATATTGGGCTTTAAAAATAAAAGTGATAAAAGTGAATTGAATTCATGCTTCCGTCTGCTGACAAGCTTTAGGGAGCTGCTGATTATCCTTTCCAGCAGGACTTGGCACCTGCCCACAGTGCCATAACTACCCATAATTGGTTTGCTGGCCATGGTGTTACTGTGTTTAATTGGCCAGCCAACTCTCCTGACCTGAACCCCATTGAGAATCCATGGGGGCTCGTCAAGAGGAAGATGAGAGACACCAGACCCAACAATACAGACGAGCTGAAGCCGCTATCAGAGCTACCTGGGCTTCAATAACATCTCAGCAATGCCACAGATCGCCTCCATGTCACTCTGCATTCATGCAAAAGGAGCCTCAACCAAGTATTGAATGTTTAAATGAACATACTTCTCAGAAGGGTGACATCTCTGTAGTATAAATTATTTTTTGGTTCCTCTTAGGTAATATTCTAAGCTACTGGATTTTTGATTTTCATGAGCTGTGAGCCACAATCTCCAAAATTAAAACAAAAAAAGTCTGGAAATATTTCAATTTATGTTTAGTAAATCGAGAATATGTGAACATTTCACTTTTAGAATAAAATTAAGGGGCAACGAATGAACTTTTCCATGATGCACCTGTAGTTGTTTTCCACCACTGGACCTCAGTATTTCTTACACCTTTGCTACAGGCCTGACTCTGAATTAAGAAGATTTTAAAGCTAGTTCTGGTTTAAATACAGAAATGCACTGGTTTTATTCACATTATAACTGAGGAGACCCTACATTTTAACTAAGGGCGCCTCCCTCTGTGTGTGTGTTACCTTGTCTTGAGTTGAAATGGTGGCCAGATGTCCCCAGTCACTGTAGTGAGCTATGTATCTAGCAGTCCTGGCGGTCTCCTGGTGCGGGGGAGGACTGCTGCTGCCGGACTTCTTCACCTTCTCCAGCCGGTATGAGAACAGACGGGAGGAGAGCTGCGCCACATTGTCGTCTTCGGGCTTGACCAGCTCCCCGGGGCTCTCCACGCTGTCTCCGAGGACGTTTGAGGACGGGTACGCCTGCTTCCACAGCCCCGCACTGTCCACCAGCAGCGCCGGGGCGACCTCCTCCGACAGGTCGGCGTCCTCCACCACATCGTTGGAGGAGACGACCCAGGACACGGAGCTCCTCAGGGTGTAGCTGTGACTCAAGCACAGGACGCTGGCAAACAGCGCCAGGGGAAAGTAACGGGCCCTCATATCATTGAGCTCTGACAATGGCCGCCCTGGTCCACTCGTTTGTTTACAACCTCACGTGTGTTTGCTTTCGTAACACGAGGAGGTTTAGTAACAGAGAGCAGCTTGACAGCGACCCCTGCTGACAATACAGGGAAATTAACTTTATAATATATATCACAAAGACAGATCCAAATCCAACTTTGAAGGTACTGGTACTTTGTAAAGTACATAAGTATATGTGGACTGCTTACATATTTTACAGCGCCACTTTATTAGGTACACCTATAGTTCCAGGTTGGACTCCAATTTGTCTTCAGGTCTGCCTTAAGTCTTGGTGTCATAGATTGAACAAGGTGCTGGAAACGTTCCTCAGAGATTTTGGTCCATATTGACATGATAGCATCACACAATTGCTGCAGATTTGTCGGCTGCACATCCATGAAAGGTCCCAAAGGTGCTCTATTGGATTGATATCTGGTGACTGTGGAGGCCATTGGAGTACAGTGAACTCACTGTCATGTTCAAGAAACCAGTGTGAGATGATTTGAGCTTTGTGACATGGTGCGTTATCCTGCTGGAAGTAGCCATCAGAAGATGGGTACACTGTGGTCATAAAGGGATGGACACGGTCAGCAACAATACTCAGGTAGGCTGTGGTGTTTAAACCATGCTCAGTTGGTACTAAGGGGCCCAAAGTGTGCCAAGAAAATATCCCCCACACCATTACACCAGCACCAGCCTGAACAACCGT